>NW_009609961.1:77596-82498 GCF_000690535.1 Cariama cristata
CTGTAAAGGTGAGACACCTCCTGAATTAGAGTTCAATCCCATTTTGTTGAAGACATCGTGCCACCTAATCCTGCTCATAAATATCTCAGAATCTGTCTTATAATATACAGCATGGAACAGCTTTGTGCAGCTGCCTTCCTCTTTGAAAGCTGATTCAAAGCAGAAATCCTAATATGGTGCTAACCCATTAGCTTCCCTTGAAGTCTATGGACGCAAACACCTCCTTACAGTCAGCGCTTCCATGCTCTTTCTTACTTCAATATCTGCTGTCAATAGGGTGTTGAAGCTTTGGTGACTGCTGATTTGCATTCCTCTTGCACAGGACCTCTGTGGAATACACCTTGCACAGCCTGGCTAACCTCCTGGCTCAAGACGAGCCCATGCCATGGGCTGCTACGCCGTGTAGCTCAGGAGCATCTTCCCCATAAGTCTTCTTGCTCACTCTCACGCTTGTTGGGCCAATGCGTGAGCAATGCAACTGCTCCCTTTAAAACAAGCCCACGGACAAGCAGCTGAATGAAACTGTTGTCCCTGGCTCATGTTGTAAAGGCTTTAAGGAAAGGGAGAGAAAGAATTCAACGAAAAATCCTCTCAGTTGGAAAAGGCAGTTCTTATCTGCACTCCAGCAATTTCCAGCAAAACTTACAGTTTCTTTTATGTAGCAAATCCTCTGTAAAAATGATTATATATACAAACATTGAAAATTTCCAGGCCCCAGAACACATAATAATATTTGCCACTTATAAAGCCCTTTTCATCTTCAAAGCAGTCTGCAAGGACCAGCTAATGAATCCTTAAGTTATTCCTTTGAGGTTAAGTGATGTGCTCAAGGTCAAAGCTTGATCAGTCTCAGAGCCAGGATTAGATATGAGCAGATTTTTGCCTCTGCGTTCCCTACTTAACCCATGACCTTCATACGAGCAGTCACTTGCTGTACTTTAACAGAAATTCAGATATAGAAGCATCACAAATTCTTTAAGGGGGCAGGGGGGGAAGTTGAATGTTTCAAAAGCAATTTCTCACCTTTCCTCCAAATTATAACTACCCTTTGTGCTTTAAAAATAGCAGCCCGCTGTGTTTTGCAGTTTGGCAAGAATGCTTGCCCACCTGCTTTGCAAGATGAGTTGCTTTGTTTCTCAACAGCCTCTGCCTTTTTCTTCAGCCCAGCCATCCCCAGGCCTGCTTCCAGACAATGACCCAGCCACCTTCCTAGCCAGATGCCAGCCCTATTCCAGCATTACTCCCGCCCTTTGTTTCCCCAGCATTAAGTGTGTTCACTTACTCCCTGAACTAGAGGTAAAGAAGAAAGTCTTACCAGAGAGATCCAAGCACAATATAATTGTATCACCAAGAACGTTTTGTTTGGGTCATGCAGAGAGTTAATTTGGAAAATCAGTGCAGTGGGCTTATCAGTACAAATTTAACAGGATATTTTCTTATCATTACAAATCTTGTCAAGGTGGAATTTTTTTTTTTTTTTTGGCATTAAGTCAAGGGGGTGTAAATCAGTGTAAACCTTAGAGAAGTTTAACTCCCTCAACACCAGGGACTGATTGCAAAATATCTCCAGTTGCACAGTGATCTTTAAGCACATGGGCTTGCAGAGATTATGCAGTGCAATTCGAGTTACAGAAAGTCCTTAGGAAGCCCAAACCTGGCATGACAGAGGTGCTGCCTCCCTGGGGCTGCCCAGCGGGAGGGTGTCCCTGGGACCCCCGATTCTGCCCAGGCAGCCCTGCAGGGCTGCACGCAGCCCCTCCTGCCTCCCGCTATCTGCCCCCATCTGCCTGCAGTGCTGCTTCAGATGCACAGCGCATGCAAACCCAGCACCCGTAGGAAAATCTGTCCCAACAGCTCAGCAGTGCATGACTCAGCCTAAATGAAAAACAAGATGGTTTTTCATCATAGCCGGAGTCACTCTGATAACATGTGATTGTAATTTAGGTGGGTGGGGAGCAGGAGGGAGAGAAGGGGACATCTTGCAGACAGCTTGAAATGTCCTAAAAGTTTCTGAAATCGAGCCTGCAAGTCTCTTTTTGGCTCTTGTAAATGTTAGTCAGAGCCCAGCATGTATTTATGATCTGAGGCTTACATTGCCCAGTTAACTCATGTCTTCCAGACAGTGAACCACAGCTACCTCGCGCTCTTCCCGTGGTGCCCTCCACTGGCAGCTTCAAGCTGCTCAACAGATAATGAAATTAGTATCTTGAAAAACTTGTGAGTCCAATAAAAATCTTTCATCAGCCATGGTAGAAGCGTCCCAGAATAGTAATAAAGTTTTTGTAACTGTCACTGCTATTCAGTAACAATAAAAAGACTACGTGATACGAAAGACAGTAACAATCTTGGGAAAGAGCAACCGAGTATTGGGATTTTTCCCATCTGCCCACCTAGTAGGAAGTACTCATGCAACTTCTCACTTTTTCTCTGATTTAGTGAGAGTCTGAAATGCCCTTCTGCATAATCAACCTCCTTCAAGAAAGGGGATTCACCCTTTCCTGGCACATGGAGCATTCAGATTTCAATCCCACCCAGCAGAAAAGCATCAGAGTCCTCCACATCCCGTGATGTTATTATCAAAGCACTGCATCAAAGATGGCACAGACTAGCACTTCTCCTCTCATAATTTTAAAG
The DNA here is from genome assembly GCF_000690535.1 of Cariama cristata. Classification (NCBI taxonomy): domain Eukaryota; kingdom Metazoa; phylum Chordata; class Aves; order Cariamiformes; family Cariamidae; genus Cariama; species Cariama cristata. The sequence continues at coordinate 80,231 of NW_009609961.1, forward strand.
TTAAGTGGCAGCTGCTACTGTATATTGTATGGGACCTGGTCCCCTGCCTTGCATTGGCCATGCTTCAAAAACGGTTTTTGCATCAGGCCCCTGGGGGACACCGGCTCAAATCTGGACTGGGGTGGCAGGCAGCACCATGCTGCTGGGACCAACACAGCCCCAGAGGACGTGGAGACCCAGTCCTCAGCCTTAGCATGCTTGGCACTATGTAACCCAGGTGCTTCCAGCATCCGCAGTAGTCAGTTGGGATTTTTTGCATGTATTTCTGGATTTAAGCAGCTAAAGTCCTCCTAAGTCCTTTTTTAGACACTAAATCCTTTACTGGCTCTAACCCAAAGCATATAAGTAGGAAAAATGTGAAGTTTCTGTTCTCTCCATAAAGATGTCTAGCTGTCTTTTAAATTCATTCCTGTTATTTGCTTCAATAGCTTCACCTAGCAATAATTTATTCCACATGCTTATTACTTTTTGATTGAAATAGCTCTGCCTGAATTCCCCTTTCACTCTTAATTTCCTAGTTTTTAGACCGAGTCTCTTGTTTTTCCAGACTTCTCATCAGACTGAAGAGTTTATCTCATTCCAGTTGATCAAACCTTTTTACAACTTTAATATTTCTTCAGGTCTTCTTTTCTCTGATTTTTCTGACAAGAATAAATGCTTTCCTTTTGAACAAATGTAGATTAGGTCTGCTTATGCTTCCATCTCCAGAAAAGCAGAAAGCTATGTGAGAAAGTAACCGCGTCAAAGGCCTGTATTTCAATCTTATGAGTACCGTATTTAGTAATAACAACAGTGTTTTAGGGGTGAGAAATCAAACATCCTATATGCCAATTCCCATCTTCCATTACTTTGACAGCTCTAGACTTTTTGAGCTAGCAGAGCAAGGTGTAACTTCTTTCATGGCTGAAAGTGTACAAATAACTTCCTGAATGACTGGGAATGATTTGGGAATAGTTTTTTACTCATTACTTTTTTTTTTTTTTTCATATTTATCTCACAATGCTGCAAAAGGATGCACCATGCAGCAAAAATACAAGTTTGTACATGGACGTGTGTGCTGGAGTGCGCGTTTCACTGATTTCAGAAAAGCAGCTACAGTAACAGTAGCTTTTAATGACTTAGCTATGAAGATGTGTAATCCGCTCAGAAAAAGTTGTTGCATTTCTTTTGTCATATTAGCTTTTGTCTCTCACGGTGTTTTGCTTTTTCAGCAAGATTTGTATTGTAATCTCAGTGAAGGTTTGGGGCTAATGTCCCGCGACAATTACGGGGCAGTTCCCAAGTCTTGAAGTTATTGTTCTAGAATCCTTGTGGAGCGTGGTGCATTGCCCTGCATCAGTAAATGTTCTGAAGTTTTTTTTCTTGCAGCCAGAATGGTCCAAGGCATTGTTTGGGACCAGTAGCTTGGTTTGGGGAACACATGCCTTGAAAAGGAGAAGATTCCCCAGTGGACTGCAAAACTGTGAATGGAGACCTGGCTCCTGCCTGGCACTCATTGAACGGCCAAATTCTACCTAGCCCTTGGGCTGAGGAACAAGAAACCCATTGAGGGAAAAAACCTTCATTTCAAACTGTTTTTGAGTGTGATGTTTCCCTCCTTTGGAGACTCAAATCTCTACATGTAAGCCTGAACTGAACCTGCTCTACAGAGAATGAAACCTGTCCCCATCAAATTTGTGCTAGGTAAATACTGTGGGCCTCCTCTCCTCCTCCCATAGCCTGACCGTGGTGCCCGGCACACACCCAGCAGGACACTGGGGAGATGCCCAGCCCTGCCGTGGTGTCAGACATCACCACTGGTACCCAGGGGACAAACAAGGGGAGAGGAAAGATAGGGGAACTGTGCATCTGTAAGGATTGCCCTGCTGCAGGCCAAAGGATAGTAAATTGGTAATTTTGTTCTGTCGGACTGGCTCAAGCAGACATTGCATGCACACTGCCTTCTCCAGATGTTCACAGGCCACCTAACAAATGACATAATTTTACATCTTCACATGTCTACTTTTCCTTACAAAAAGTGACTGAGCTGGTGGAAGAGGAAGCAAGCTGTGGAAGGAAAGGAGGTAGCCAAAATGAGTAACAAGGAAAGGAGGGTGGAAACATGCACAACTGTCCTGGCCAGTAGTGCCAGTCTTTGCAAAAGGAGAAGAGGAAGGTGGCCAGAGGGAAGCACACCAGCAAACCTGACCCTCTGGCTCGGAAAGTTTGTCTGTGTTTTAGAGGGGGAGGCTGGAACTGTTCTCGAGTGGTTTTCAGTTACATTCCTGC
>NW_009609961.1:82529-91988 GCF_000690535.1 Cariama cristata
CATTCCTCCTGCTACCCATGCCCCTACAACATATTACACTGTATTTTTTTTCTACGATGTCCAGAGCTAAAGATATTAATATTAGCAATAGAGAAATAATTAGCATGATTTTCAATAAATATCTTATTAATAGTTTCCCATTAGTATCACTACACACGGTAAGTCAGAGTAGTGTTTCTTTAGACATCCAACATCCTCTTCAGTGGTACAGGAAAACCAGTGAAAGGTTCCGAGTACTGAGCTATTTTAATTAAATTTTCAGGGCTTGAGGAAATAGATAAATTAAAAGGGGAGAAAGGATTTAAGTAGGGAGTGGTTTGGGATCCAAAACACTGTGTTTTTTGTGAGGGAATGACTCTCCAGAATATAATTCTCTTTATCTTGACTATTTATCAGTGTATCAGGGAGAGGGAAATAAGGTATTGTCACTGCCAGCTATGGAAATGAAAGCCTGGTGACTGAGTTTGCATCTCAACACATTGCTAGTTTGTCCTTCAAAAGGGGAGCTACAACAGAAAGAATTCAGTACGTCCTGAAAGGACACTAACTTTGGAAACTGTTTTTATAAGATGCTTTACCAGGAGCACAGAAATCCTTGAAAAATGTCAGAGGTATTGGAATATATATATATAGGCTTAGCAAGAACGAAAAATCTTTTCCTTCTTTCTTCTTGGCTTTTTCTAGTTCTTTCTTTATTTTTATAAAGAGGAAAGGTCTCTTCTCCTGTTGAAAGGAATCCTGCAGCCTCCAGAAATATTTTTGTTACTGCTTTGTCGTCAGTAGGTTGCAAAAAGAGCGAACCACCAATATACAGCTGCATAGGGATGTCCATTTCAGTTCAGATATGAATATCTGACTGCAAAAAAACAGAAGATCAAAAAGAGGCATTTTTTTTGAAAGAAGAAAGTAAAGCAAGCATGGACCAATAAGCATTAAAAAGAAGACAGTTAAGGCATAGTAAATAAAATAAAATGCCCAGACACAAGTATTTCCTTTGAAAAGGAACATCAGAAGGAATGGAATTAGTGTTCAAAACATGCCTGACCATATCCCGGTGACAGCAGCGGGGTGGTGATGGAGAGCTACCTGGTGCACCAGCAGCCAGGTACCGCTTAAACCAGAACTTCGCTCCTGTGCAGAATGGACGAGATGTAGGAGCCGATTTTTCCATTCCTTAATGACAGTGGTTTTGTCTAGTATTTCCATTTGTTTTGGTTAGCACTATGGGAAATGTACACAAAAAGCAGTGCTAATCACAAAAAGCAGTACACTGAACACTTTGTGGGAAAACATCATGGGACCAGTGCAAGATTTTGGCACTGGAAGAAAGGTTTCTAACACCTACCAAGGAATTAATAGCAGCAGATACAGAAACAAAACTTAAAGGAAAAGAATTTCTGTACCAAGATACTTGGTACAGGGATGCTATATCAGAGATGCTACAAATATATCAGACATTATATATAAAAAATTAGTAGTAAATATACCAAAAATGGAATATTAGTTGAACTCACAGTGATTCTGATTTTGGGTTGAATTGGTGAAAGGCTTTTAAGCCAAGGAGCCTTGAGGAGAGAATAAAGCTGTCAATGCAGAATTATTTTGACATGAAATGTTTACTTCTGGAACTGCTATAATGTTTCACACAGTTGTTTTCCTAATGAAACTTTTCAGCTTGTGTTATGAAATATGAAAAGAAAGTAACCTAAGTTAAAAGATTAAGCAAAATTAGGAAGTTTGGTAACTTAAGCAAATATTTCAATTAGTTTCACCAGTCATCCTTCAAACTATTGTTTTGATTCAACTCAAGTACAATATTTGTCCTGGTTTCTTTTCCTTATTTCGAGCACAAAGCTAAAAGAAAAATAATAAAAAAATTCATATCACTTTAGCTGAATGTTCCTAGTAGGTTTTTAAATACATAACATGAAGAAAAAGAGCCAGTAAATATAATCTTGAAGAAGAACTGTATGCCTGTGAAATTGCTAGTTCACTGTGAAGCCGGATCACGATCATAAAGCCATTCAGTAGTTGGGTCAGGCTGTCGACAGGGGGAAAAAATGTACACTGAAAGCTACAAAAAAAGAAGGTGAAAATTGAATATAATAGACTAATAGAAGATGCAGGTGCAGATACATCACTGTGAATTTACACACAATGCTAGTAAGAGGGTTTGTGTTGATCCATGACACTTTCAGATGTCTGATACAAGAAAAAAAGAACAAGAGAGCAACAAGAGAATGGATTAATCCTAAAATCAGAAATTAATTACCCAACTGAGGAAACTCATGTACTATCCTGACCTACACAACTTTACAAGCCTTCACAAGAAGCTAACAGATCCTCTCTGGGAAACGTACATTCCTGAAACCCAAAAAAGGCCCTGGTAGAAACCCAGAGAAGAGCTGCAGAGCACCACGCAGCCAGCAACAAGGTCTTCTATCACACAGGCAGGGGGTGAGAAAGCAATTAATGCTGGCACTCAGCATATGCTAATGAATAGAGGACTGTAGATGGGAATAATATAGCCACATAATACACTCAAAACCTGGCAAGGATGACCATTTTATTTGGCCAAGAGAACATCTGATCAACCTCTGGGGACAGACATAGCCCCAGTTGTTCTAATGTGCCAGAGATGGATTGACATGACCTGTCAAAACGGTCATGTGAAAATTGCCCCAAAGCTGTAGGCCTAAAATGCTTGATGCTTCTGACTGGCCCCCTGATTTTGCAAGTCTGCATTTTTGCAGGATACTCTCAGGCTGCGAAGCACCGGCCATGTCCCGCGTCGGCCAGGGATTGCTCTCAGCAGCCTCCCAAGGGGAGTGCAGGCAATGGTCCCAGCCCTCTGTTCATCCCTCTTCCAAGCTCTTCAGCCACCTACCTGTTCAGAGGCAATGTGCTCCCTCCAAAGCCAAGTTCAGGGATGGAGAGGGCTTTGTGCTGACAGTCCTGAGAGGATAGGAGGGAACCAAGTCTCAGGAAAATCTGAGGTTTGTTATCCAGAATTAGGTCGTCCACGTTTCACACAGCCCAAGTCCTAATCTATCTATTATCACAAAAAAAATTAGTGATGCTTTCAAAGACTGTTCATCCAGCATCATTATACTGGACTTTGTAAATAAACAGAGAAGAATTCTAGAGAAATTTAAAATAGGGACCTCTCCCTTTTTAATAAAAACAATCAGTGTAGCAGTAAGTCATCTTTAACAGATTAAACTGAAAGCACAATGAAATGCTTGACATAACATTTTCCATTATGTACTAATTCTAAAGACACATCGTCCTTAAAAAGCAACAAATGGGCTGCAACAACAACAAGAAAAGCCCAAGAAACAAACAAACAAACAAATCAACCCAGATGGACCAAAGGCATATTTTCAAATAAGCACAAACAAATTCAGACTGAGAGACACTGGCTCATTTCTTGATGTCTTCAATTTTTTGTTCTTCTTTAACAGTTTAACTAGCTGCAAACTCTGCTCCAAACCCCAAGCTTTCACTAGAAAGCCATAGTTCAGCTTGTGAAATGAATGCAGACCCATACCATGTTGACCACCTCTGAAAACAGTCAGCATCTGGAAGAAGTATCACCAATGTAAAACCAGCCCTGAAATTTCTAGATGGCTCTGAACTGAACTCTAGCACAATCAAAATCACAGATTTTTGTATTTTGGCTTTTATTCATTTGCTTACACTTATCTGTACTAACTAATACTATTTTTACTGTCACTGTGTGGGGATTCACAGAGAAAAAAATAATCGAGTCTGTTAATGTCTAAGAATAGTTTACACAAACAATATTTAGGATTCGACTGAAGAAGAAGTTCTACTCCCTAAAATTAATTGCTTGGCAAATCAAAACCGTTCATGGCTTTCGTGACAAGAGCATTGAATCCTGCTGAGATCTTTGCCGAGCCACCTAGTCAAGGTTAGGACCCTCCGTCACAGAGCAGGTACCCCAGTGCTGCATGGAGCACATCGTGTGCAACACCTCCTCTGCAGCCTTTTGCAACCCCGGACATTTTTAGCACTCTTCAACCCCATGCATTCTCCATACAGCTCTGAAGCATGCCTGGCGCTCACTGTGACAACCCTCTCCCTTCCACTGTGCCCTTGCTCCAGCTGCTACCTGGCCCCTGGCCCCCATGGTGCCCATCAGGTCAGCCGCCTCCTCTTGGCTGTGGAGAGGACTTCTGGTAGGGTGGTCTTCCCAGTCTGGAGGAGATTATGCTGCAGGATCTGTAGGACAAGAAATGTCTGAGGTCTTTGGCACTGAACCAAGACACAGCGTGGACCCGCTTGTCTCTGAGAGCAGAGCTTGGGCCCAGCAGACCAGCGGCCGAGCAACTGGCAAGTGACTACGGGTGTCCACATTCACTCACACCGGTTCAAGTTGTAACCTGCCACCCAGGGCCAGCAATGCTGCCTTCTGGACACCTCTACCCACAAAGAGGGAGGTGTTCATGACCCTTTCAGCAGTCCTCAACCATTTTGGACAAATTCTTTGCTTTGGAGCAGTAGGCAGGGATGCCATCTTGCAGATGCCCTGCACAGCTGTCATACTAACCCCCAACGGGATCAGAGGCAATTCCCTTTCTAGAAAGTGGTGACACTGACAGGATTCACATCCCCACATTGTGTCCACATGGCTTTTATGGCTGTATCATCTCGCAGACCCTTGTTGATCTCCATAAAACATTCATGTATGGGATGACCAGCCTAGTGGTCACATACACTGCTCAGATCTTCTGTAACTCCTTGCTCTTCTTCCAGAGTTTCTGCAAAGTCCTAATCCCAGCACGGTGCTACACATGCCCCGTTACTGGGAGGCATGTGGCTAGACTCCTAACATGTGCTTCAGCTTTCCCGTGTCTATCTATAGGAGCAAGGTAGCATGAGCGTGCAGGCAGCTGGCTATACAAGGGTGGACTCCAAAAGGCAGACTAAAAGCCAGCAGTTCCACCATGGCCCATGATGGTCTGCAGTGCCAAGCTCGACCTGCAGTGCCTGGCACAACTGCAGCAGGACCATGCCTTCCATCTCATGTGTGCCCCGTGTTGCACTGCTCCGACCAGCTACGGGAGGGAAGGGCCCAGTGATAGGCTCCCTTCCCCCTTGTTTTGTCATTCATGAGATCTCTGTTGTCCACATCATCTTTCATCCTCTGCTTGCCAGCCTGGTCCACCTCCTCCTCACTTAGCTGTAGGTCTTCATCTTCCTCCCCATTGCTCCTAGTTTAAAGCACTCCTCACTGAGTTGGCGAGCCTGTTGACTGATTCTCAAAGTCTCTGATTCTCAAAGAGCTTGTAGAAAACAAATCCATGTAGTCAACACTAGCGGTGCAACCAGTTGTTGACCCACAAGATCTGCCCGCCCCTCCTCAACACAGCTCCCAGCTCCTCTGTTACCAGGGACTGAGCTACTCTGTAGCTGCAGACCTGTGATGGAGCAGGAGCACCCTCCTAGTGCTGGAAGTCAGAGCTTCTCTGTTTCAGTGAATCTTGGGTAATGAAAAGCTTACACCATTTGTGATGGGGAACTCAGGTTTGGATTTCCCCAGAGAGGGCCCAGTCCCTCTGAAGGGGATCCATAAAAACCATGATACTGAGTGAACAGAAACCACAATGCTGCGGTGAGATCAAATGGACACAGACAGCATGGCAAGGAGATGTCTTCTCCACTCTGGACTTTCCCCCTGCATCCTCTCCTGAGGGTGGGTACCCCAGGCCTTTCTTTGAGAAAGTGAGCAGCATCGCTTTTAAAACAGCTCTGGGGAAGAGGGAGCTGAGGGGTTGGGAGGCTGGGACTTGCCTCCAGCCTTCTGTGGGATATTTTGTTTTGTTTGGATTAACACAGCTTCAGAAATTCCTGCAGATTTGTTTTATGGTATGTATTTCCTGCATTGCCCAGGCGATACAATTTCTTTCAGTTAATTCTTAATAACACAACTAATCCAATAACCTGATGTGTAACCCACTGCGCCTGCAGAGCAGCTAATGTCCAACCCTTCATGGGACTTCAAGAAATGACTATAGTAAAAGTTGTGAGTGCTGCTGGCACCGTCAGTAATACACAGACAAAGCACAGATCACCCTGTGGCAGGGCAAACAAACGCTCCTGGTTTGCTGACATGAGAACACTCAACATGGTTTGCCTCATCCGAGTCTCAAAATATCACGCTTTTAGCCTCAGGCTTTAGATTTCTTCTCCATGCACAGAACCGAGCACTTGCCTTCGGCCTAACCTGAATTAAAGTAATAAGGGCACAGGGCTAAGTAAGAGATAAATGAGGGCATAGCAGAAACGCAGGCGGGGGTGTGTGCAAGGGGGCCGCCTCAGTGGCTGGTACAGCAGTCTGAGTGGGAAGGGGAACGCCTCGGAGACAGAAGAATTGCTTTGGTCTTCCTCAGGTAGAAGGCAAAATCACACTTGGATTTTTGTGGCTCTGGAGCCATCTGTCCCTCCCATGCTCTGCGTAAGGGACAGAAGCACCAAACATGGGTCTCTTCACTCCACACCCCTATGTCGGCGGTGCAGGAAGATTTCAGAGACAGTCCTTAGGTGCCTCTGCCCAAAAATCTTTTAAGGATTTTGCCAAAATATCCTGTGACTTAACGATAAAATGGAAACACAATGTTGTTAGGGTAAATAAAATAAATGCTAGGAAATACTCAGGAATCACTATGAGGCATGCAGAAAATGAAATGGCATCTGTCCTGGCACAATAAAGATCTTCTTAAACATACAAGACTACAGTAAGCATCTGTAGCATCACCTACCTCCTCCACGAATTAGTCCTGTTTTATACATAGGTAACAGACCCAAAGCTGCCCAAGTGAGTACATTTTGATCTAGAAATCTGGGTTTGCTCCATTACTACATTTTCCATTTATGCAATGACAAATCCAAATTAATGTGTACCAGGGAAATGAAGTCTGGCAAACAAGAGAGGGAAAAAGTAAGTGAAAAATGTTTTCTCCTCTCTGATATGTGATGAACAGAAGCACAGGCTGCTGCACTGTCTTCGGACGGAGGATACCTGGTGCCTTAGCTTGCCCGTCTCTGAGCTGCAATCAATGGTTATCTCATCCGGGAAAAACAGGATCATTCAGAGCTGTTAAAGAGTTACTAGAGGTGGAAGGAAAGATGCTCTCTGGGCATGGGGACCGTGGCAGTGTCTGGCACTCCATCGATAGTTCTATGCTAGGACTGGTGCCCATATGAAAAGTAGGAGCTTTTCTGCATGATGCATGCCTCCCTTGGAGCAACTCTTAAAACAATTGCTCACAGTCATTTCACTGTCTGAGGGCTTTGTTGTTTGGCCTTGTTTTTTGGGGTTTTTTGGTTTGTGGTTTTTTTTTTTGATGCAGGGATCTTTGTCCAAAAGAAAAAGAAGTCCAAAGATACAATTTCATTCTATTTTCGGTTTCTCCTTGCCTCCCCTGTCCTGGTTTTACCTTGCTGAAACTCTCCCCTGCCCTTGGTGGAAGCAGCACACGGTTTTGGCTCAGAGGGAGGGTGGGAGCAGCCCCTTCCATAGCTGCTGCTGATTCACCCTGCTGAATCATCTACCAGGGGTGCTGCTCCTCTGGCTGCGGGAGTGATGCCATGAGCACAGCCGCCTCCGTTTCGGACTCCTTCCACCGCGCGCTCCTGGGGCCGGCAGGGCTGGAGTGACACAGCCTGCGCGGGGGCCTGGGAAACTGCGGCGGTTCTCAGCAGCGTGGCTCCAGAAGGGCAGTCGCATCGCTCTGCCACCAACATCCTCCCACCAGCTTGCCTGCAAATTCAAATAGCTGGGATGTTACCAAACACAGCCAAGAAAGCCAGACAGCGAGGAGTCAAGCCTCCCACCCTGTTGCTGCCTTTATGTTGCTTGAGGTCAATTATTATAAACTATCAATTTTTCAGAAAAAATTTAACTGCTGTGTAAACTGAGTTTCTGTTTCTCCACAGTTATAATGCACAAAATTTCAAGCAGTAGTAATTCCTGAGTTTTTGCCTCCTTTTTCTTTTTTTTTCCCTTTCCTTCCAGAGTTAACAGTTTCCAGCTGTGTATTCTTTGGATGTGTTTCCACACCAGCTTTTTCCATAATATAGAGCCGGCCCATTTCCAAATCCCAGATGTGCTATTTATTTACTCTGAAGCATCTGGGCCCCGACATGGTCTTGTCACTGCAACGTGGCAAACTTGTGAAAAATCAGAGTGGCAGCCAGTTAGCAAGCTGTACTACGCTGGTGAGCGGTGAGAGCAGTTCAAAGGAGCGAGGAAGAGGGGAGTGGTGGAGTGGAAATAAAAAAGGACCAAACTTCATGTTTGGCTACACTGTGCTTTCTAAGGTTACAAATGACTAGTGGCATTCAAATTTGAAACAGGGGATTTTGCTCTTTTGTAAACAGAGCCATAAAGACACTGATGCCCGACAGAAGCCAACCAGGGTGGCTGTGAGATGTTAAACACCCTCTCCCCAGGGGGATCCTCTGAAGACCTTTAAGCTCAGACACAATGCTGCGGGTCTTGCACAAGCTCATGCATCCTCCTAAAGACCCGCAAAATGACAACAGACCCTAGAATACACTGAGAAAGGTATTTTAAATTTACCACTCAATTTCCCTGCTTGGGAAGGGGCAAGCAGGAGGATTTTTTGTATCTGAGAAAAAAAGCCCTTCCACTGTCATGTTGTACCAACAAACCTCTGGCTTTATTTTAAAATGTGGAGTATGAGAAGGAAAAGCAAGCTTGCACTGAAACGAAAACTGCAAGACTGCACTGCAATAGAAATACGGCAAGCTAAACTGCAGCACCCCGGTTATAACTGGGATCTTTGGCTTACATTTAGCACTGCCTTCGAGCCAAGAATCTGAAATTGCTTTAGGGTTACCGAGCTTTCAGTCTTTATGTGGCCCAGGAGATACTGTTGTTGAAGCAGGTGTCAGCATTTGTTTTAAGAAATAGAGTCAGAGTCGTGTGTGAAAGGCTGAAGAGTCCGAAGGCTGTTGAAGGCAGCAAGGGAGAAACAAAGTACTCTGTGAAAGCAATATGTTACCTAGGTTGAGTTTAATCACACAAATGTTTGATCACCCAGAAACAGAAGGGTTTCTCTACCACTGTAGCTTGGCTGCCCTGAAATCTGCCTATTGTTTACATTTTAGAGCTAGTAGGATATATATGTTCCCCCTTTAAAACCAAGGTACGGGACCAGGTAGGAAAGATGAAAAAAATAATTTAAGGACTCTTGCACGGAATCAGAAGGGACGAATGGAGGAAAAAGGGTTGGCAGCACTGTTTTCTCTAAGGCAATAATATTCCTTGCTTCGAAGAAAGCAATATGTGACCCATGTCACGTGGCAAGAAGAAATACCTCCCATATCTGTCTCTCTCTCCAGGTCCATCACAGTCTCTCAAGAGCATGTGAGTGAACAAAGAGTGTGTGTGTGTATATATATATATAT
>NW_009609962.1:0-43463 GCF_000690535.1 Cariama cristata
GTAACCTGGTCTCCCATTTCATTACAGAGAGGGCCCACAATCTCCCTAATCTTCCTTTTATCACTGACCTACTATAGAAACTTTTCTTGTTGCCCTTGACATCCCTGGCCAGATTTAATTCTGTCAGGGCTTTAGCTTTCCTAACCTGATCCCTGGCTGCTCAGACAATTGCTTTGTATTTCTCCCAGGCTACCTGTCCCTGCTTCCATCCCCTGTAGGTTTCCTTTTTGTGGCTGACTTGGTCCAGGAGCTTCTTGTACATAATGACTACAAGAGAGAAAGAAATATGCTGACTGGAATATTAGTGAATCAAGTTCACTAAATTGTGACTGAATTCCTAATATGATCAATAGTTTAATTATCATATCATTCTGTCATCAACATGACAGAAGTCTGCCAGTTGTTAAAAAGCCATCATCTAACAAACTACTGTTCCAGAACCAACACGGATTTGAAATCCGGAGAAAGAAACTGAACTTGTTTATATAAACCTATAAATAAATATAGATGAGAAAGATACCTGCCAAATATGAGGTCACCACAGGCTCTACTTCTGCCTGCTATTTCTGACATTCAATATATTTTGTTCTTGTCCTATATGTCTTTAGAACATTTTGAATACTGTTTTATAGGCCATTTTATAAGGTATCACTGTAACCTTTTAATCTAAAGTGTGAAATAAAAATACTTACGGAAAAACATTACCCAACTGTTTTACTGATTCTGTTTATTAAATTTTCAGGAAAAAAAACAAACTGCCTTGAAGAGTAGTACTGCTTACAGCAATGGTATAGGAGCAAGGTACATTTGTACAACGATCCTGTGCAAGGAATGGAAATAGTCTGTATTTGACTAGCCAAGTGCACATTTTCACTGTCGCTTTTCCCTGTCTTGGTTCATAGACTTCAGTTTTCTCTTGATAGTTACGCTGCTGACTCAGGTTATGGGTATGGGCAATCAAAAATTATCTTCTTTTTTTAAAAAAAATCCCAAAATATTGAGTTTGTCCAAACAATTAAGTGATTGTGACATATTTGCAAGATAACTGGTCACAAAGAGATACAGCTATTATCCAAGCTATTATTCTGCTGATTCAAGCTCAGAAACTGTTTTAACCTCAGTGATAGCTCAGCTTCTCTAACTCGCCCATACAGCAACATCACAGATTTCACACCATGCTTTCTTGTTGGTGTTCTATTAGAACTACGCTAACACACCATTCAGAGAATCTTTTGTTTCTCTACCCTTTTGTTCACTATCTGCTTCACTTGTGGTACCCCTATAAACCTTCAGAATAACTTACCACTACAAGAGATATTCTATATATATACATGTATGACTGTGCACGCATGTGTGCATATATATATGCTGATCTTTATCTGAATTATCAACTTTAAAAGAAGATAAAATGCTTTACCTTTTAGCTACATCTACCACGTGATATCCGTGACATCTACTGATAGAACTCCACAGAGGTTATATAGCTATGTTTTTTATTTCATATGAGATTATTTACATATATGTAAATCTACTCCAACAGATATTTATCAAGAGCTGATAGGCTGATAAACTGATTATACCACTACCCACCGCAAAAGCTGATGATACGCTTTATTTCACCTTAATGTTAAAAAAAAAAAAAAAAAAGGAAAAAAATCCACACTTTTTTTTCTCACTATTGAACAGAAACAATCCTGGAAATAATAAAATATCATGTATTTTCCTCTTAAAAATTTCCCTTCTAAATAGACCTACATTCTTCATATACCACTTTGCATCTTAAATTAAGCAAAGGTTATTTTATTGCATCTATTTACATTTATTATTTTCTACTCATGTTACAACATGCTTCCCAGACTGAAGCTGAAAATCCTTATTAAATATACGGCTAAAACATTTTTTATTCCCTCACAATTCCTGGAACTTCTCAGAGCAGCCTTAGCATGTGAGAATCTGTGTATTTAAGAGTCTCTTGAAGGAGTGTGAAAGTGTGTGTTATTTTATGCCAAAGTTAATATTGCAACATACTGGTCACAATTTTATGGCCACACCTAACCAACCCTTCTTCAGGTCCTTCCTGGCTAGAGTGATTAAAGAATAACATTTATACCTGTATAACTTTTTTTTTTTAATGACGTGGCTGAAATAGGGATCATTACAGGCTATACTGTCTCTCAAAATACGGGGTGAAAATCCTGTTAAAACAACAAATATTTTCCATTGACTCACATTATAAAAACAAACTAAGAAACTAGAGGAACACTGCATTCCACTTAAATATCAAAAACTAGTGAGCTGCAGTGCTGCCTTCAGCTCTGGGGTCAACACAAGAGGGACATGGACCTGTCAGAGCGAGTCCAGAGGAGGCCACAAAGATGATCCGAGGGTTGAAGCACCTCTCCTCTGAAGACAGGCTGAGAGAGTTGGGGTTGTTGAGCCTGGAGAAGAGAAGGCTCCGGGGACACCTTAGAGCAGCCTTCCAGTACCTAAAGGAGCCGACAAGAAAGCCGGGGAGGGACTTTTGACAAAGGCATGGAGTGACAGGACACGGGACAATGGCTTTAAACTGGAAGAGGGAAGATTTAGATGAGATATTAGGAAGAAATTCTTCCCTGTGAGGGTGGTGAGGCAGTGGCACAGGTTGCCCAGAGAAGCTGTGGATGCCCCATCCCTGGAAGTGTTCAAGAGCAGGAAGGATGGAGCTTTGAGCAATCTGGTCTGCTGGAAGGTGTCCCTGCCCGTGGCAGGGGGGTTGGGATTAGGTGATCTTCAAGGTCACTCCAACAAAACCATTCTATGATTCTATATTTCTCCTGTATTACAGGGTACAAAAATAAAGTAGAAACACAGAAAAGATTCAAGGCAATGCAAGACTGAAACAAGGAACCACACTCCTGAGTGAATTAGCCCTTAAATAATAAACAAACAAATAAATGTAAACAAAAAGATGCCAAACTTAGGGACTACAGTTCACATGGATGGATGGTACTGATTAACATGTTGGAGGTAACATAACATTAAATCAAGTTATGCTGGGTATAAGGCAAAGCCTGTGTGTCGCCAGCCTTATACCTGAAGATATAACCAAGGGATACAAATACCCTTCATGGCAAGACAACCTGCACTCAAGCCGGGGTCCAGGCAGCACTAGCACAAACTCCTCTGGAGCCAGACTCAGGTTTTGCCATGTTTCCACCACTCAAAGCATCGACCTGGGGCAAGTGGTTGCCTTGGCACGCAGAGGCACTTTGGCTATCAGGCTAAATCCACGAAAAGGCAGACAGCTGAAGTTGTGTCTGGCATTTGCCAAAAAAAAAAAAGAGATGAAAGAACTGAAATCACATGACTTTGCAAGAGTTTGCACAGCATAGCAAAGATCACAGAATGACCTCCTCAGAAGACAAATTCTTCACAGAAGTAGCAGGTGATATTACAGCACAAAAGGAACAGACTATTAGCCTTCAGCAAATGGGGTATTTATTGTTTTTAAATTGTACATTAGTGCTCAAGCAACAATGATATTTATACGGCACATCAAACTGCAAGAAGAAAGTAGTGAGCTAAAACTGAAGACGTAGATTAGTGATCTTGTATGCCCTGAGGGAGTATGAGATCTAAATAGATGCACACATAACGTATATAACATACAATGATACTGGGGGAATAATGCCAACTGAGTCAGCAATATGAAAAAGCTACTGTTCAGAAACATCCAATGGATATCAGACTCCAATCTCAAAAGACAGTTTGGAAACTGAATGGATTTAATTAAAAGAGGGAACAATCCTGAAACAAGAGTAAGCACAGAGCTAAGAACACCTCCAGAAAAAGCATTGACCAGTCCTTTTACAGTACCATGGCCAGAAAGCAGCATATATACCTGCATGCATAACACTTAAAACAATCTGGCATATGCCAGAATGCTGTGCCATCATTTCATATTTTAGTCTTCAGAAGTTTTCCTTCAAGCAACAATGATATTTATACAGCACATCAAACTGCAAGAAGAAGAAAGTAGTGAGCTAAAACTGAAGACGTAGATTAGTGATCTTGTATGCCCTGAGGGAGTATGAGATCTAAAACATTAGTGCTCAAGCAACAATGATATTTATACGGCACATCAAACTGCAAGAAGAAAGTAGTGAGCTAAAACTGAAGACGTAGATTAGTGATCTTGTATGCCCTGAGGGAGTATGAGATCTAAATAGATGCACACATAACGTACATAACATACAATGATACTGGGGGAATAATGCCAACTGAGTCAGCAATATGAAAAAGCTACTGTTCAGAAACATCCAATGGATATCAGACTCCAATCTCAAAAGACAGTTTGGAAACTGAATGGATTTAATTAAAAGAGGGAACAATCCTGAAACAAGAGTAAGCAGAGAGCTAAGAACACCTCCAGAAAAAGCATTGACCAGTCCTTTTACAGTACCATGGCCAGAAAGCAGCATATATACCTGCATGCATAACACTTAAAACAATCTGGCATATGCCAGAATGCTGTGCCATCATTTCATATTTTAGTCTTCAGAAGTTTTCCTCAGAGAGTAAGCTGAAACGTCAACATATCAGTATTAAAAATTCCTGTTTTCTTCCTGCAGCTTTTAAGTTGTAGATATTAACAAAGATGAAATACTTATCTATTCAAATAGAAAGACAATTTTGACCTTAGTGCATTAGTGTAAAAACAAAATGTGTTGTTTTGATATTTACAAGATGCCAGAATTAGCTGCACTTCACAATCAGCCTCATACCATCCTTGCTAAAACAGCTTTGCAAAAGCCCCTCCGGAGGAGGAGAAAAAAAAATAAGAAAAAAAACCAACACAGTTACCAGTAGAAGATTTAAAAAATGAACTTCAAAAACATTGAATTGAGCACTTGAGCTCCATAGATAAAGGATTCATGAAGCCCAAACTGGAAGCAGACCCTGCATATATGTGAAATCTTTTCCAACACCAGCTAAAAAGCAACCAGTGATTGCCAGAGCTGCTGCAGAGGATGAAGTCTGCTGTCCAGGTGGCAACAGAGGATGCCATGTAGATTAGTGAGAAATCATTAGTTTGCGCAAGCCACACTCCTCCTGATTTGTCCATAGGCCATTACATTTGTCTGGCAAAGTATGAGCCAGAACACTATTATTTTGAGATGTTCTGGCCATGTACAGCTGCTGTTAGACAGTTTATTAGTGAGCCACACCAAGCACTCAGAGCGCAGGCACCGAGCAAAGCAGACGTCCAGAAGAGACGGGTTTTAGCTAATGTCTGACTTGTCAGTAACAACACGCCACGGCAACGCAGTAAGCGCTGCAGCGGCGTCAGTGACTGCTGTGCTGTGGGTGGCTGGAGGAGGCCCTAACAGCGATTGGAAAAACCATCTACAAAGCTTTTTATTTTGTTAAACATCTCTCAGTAATACACCAGCGTAAAGTTCTGTACAGCCTTCAAGGATTTCTAATTTTTATTTTATTCACTCCTTATTTCAACAACAAAGATCCTGCATGCCTTTAGAGGAATATTAACAATGCCAAAGACCCAACCCTGAACCCTGTGAAAGCCATTACCGTTCGCCGAGAGTGACTGGGCTGACGCCAGCTCAGTTTATTATATCGCCTTTGTTTGTTTCCCTGCAAACACGATGCTATAGTGAGCCAGGGAATGTTAATATATTTCCATGCCATGCTGCATTTGCTTTTATTGCCAGAACTCTGTACTTAATATAGCTGATACCTTCTAGAAGGCTAAGATACCTTAATGAGCTCAGCACAACCGTGCAGAGAGGTCTACACCAAAGATCACTGCCTTGTGAGCAGTTTATTGGGGTGGCCATGGATCACTGTCCAAATATTACTGCTAGCTGCAAACTAACTAATGCAGTTTTAACAAGCTAAAACCATCTTGCTAAAACAAATCTGTCATTATAAATAACTGACAGTAAAATGGGCACATGGTGTAATATGTTTACCAAGGCCATCACCTGGTGGTAGGAATTTGCTTTGGTACTTAGCATGTTTCTATGCTGGTAATGGTTGGGAGTTTTGCATATACTTTTTATTCTGGCAACTCCATTTGCTAAAAAAAAAAAAAAAAAAAAAAAAAACACAAAACAAAACACAACCACCAAAAAAAACCAAAAAACCACACACCTTACTGTCAACTTGATGCATATATTTGGTATAAGACAAAATCCCTTCAATATCCCAGGATCATTAAATTGTACTGCTAATAAGGCTGTGCCTGAGAAGGAGTCTTCCATTACCCCAGGCAAACCCTCTGATCTCAGCCTTTAAAAGTACGTACAGCACCATACTACAGTAATACCAAGTTAGGATTACTTTACTGACCTGCAGTGCTACAGATGGTTCATGTACATGTACAGCTTTAATCAAGACAGTAAGATGTGCTTCCTGCAAGATGGGATTCAGTCTCAGTCCAGCATTGCACCAGAGTAGCACAAGATCTGCTTCCAGGCTTAAACTGAAATCATGCACTTACCTATGCATTTACAAGTCTGGAGCTCATTGTGTGCTATATACAACTAAAAGTAAGATTGTTATAGAAACATACACAGACACACATTTGTAAGAAGGTTCTTTTGCACTGCTTGGAGAATAGAAATAAATCTTTAAATTCAAACATAAATAGAAATACGTCTGATGCAGTGCTCTCCTGCACAACCAGAAAAATATGAACAGAACTCAATCACAAAAAAGAGCCCCCCAGCAGAGACAGCCATATAGAAGCATCTTAAATCCAACATCTCCTTCTGCTTTGAGTAACTTTTCACGTTTATTTTCCAAGCACTAGGAGTTTTTTTTAGTAAGTTACCAACCTCTTCCAATGAGGGTCATACACACAAGGAGTCCAAACCTGGACTAAAAAAAATGAAAGTCTGACATAATTATGAGTGCTGCATCACTGCTTTTTCTACACAATTGACTCCTCAGTTGCAATTTTATACATCTCTTAGCATTCTTCTCCACAATGGAAAAAGAACATTCCCCTTACTATGCATGAAGTTTTTCAGCTATTTACTGTCATATAAAAATCAGATTGAAAAAAGTAAAACTCTCTTAAAGAATCTCACAGTATTTTTTAGGCATTCAAAAGTGTAAGCCTGCTGGCAACTAAATTGTGGCCACAAATACAGCTGAGTCATTGGAAAAAAGAATAAAGATAACCATGATTTATGGTTTTATGATTTACCACAGAAAAGCAACCGAACTGTCTGGATCACTGCAATTTTCTCTTCCTTCCTAGGCTTGGATCACTCCCAATTAGAGCAAAGTATTTCAATTACTTTGAAAACTAATTCCTTTTTTTAAAAAATTGTACACTGCAGACAGGACCACAAGATAAAGCTGTTTGACTGCAAGAAAGGAACTGAAAAGCACTCAGTAATACTCTGTGACTAAGCGTCTGGCAGATCAGGTAGGGGCAGGTGAACCACAAGTGCAAGACTGCATGCGTCACTGGTTGGCAGCAGCCATTTGTAATCTGGGTTGAGGTGTAAAGGTTGCACAGTTTGCATTGACCTGTGTAGGCTGCTAGAAGACTTGGGAACTGATTAGATCCTGTTGCTCCTCCATCTACAGCTTCCCCTCACATGAGGCCAAGGGCTCTTCCTCAGCCATTTGTCCCACACAGCCTTCAGAGGCTTTTCAAATGGGCAGCTGCAGCAGATGATTGCACCAGCATTAGCTGTGCTTCCTACGTTACTAAGCTGTGGCTGCATTACGGATGCTGGCTGTATAACTACTGTGTGCTCCCATCTTTCTGGGTACTACTTCTGACAGCGGCAAGCCAAAAAACAGAGAGACCAGGTCTTAAAGGTCAAGGAATATTATATGCATCATTTCAACCTACCATCAGCTCAAAAAAAAAAGCCAACCACCAAACCTCTTTTTCTTTAAGCTTAGTTTAGTCAAAGTTACCCTTGTTCTAGCTTATTAAGAAACATTTATCTATTTCATTTTTTCAGTACTTCCAGGGAAATACAAAAGAATGTTAAATGAAACTTTTAAATCCATACACATACTTGAACCAAATGTCACCATACTTCATAGAAACAGTCAAGTCCCTTCTTCCAGCATTCTTTTCTGTGGCAGACTAAAAAACAATGCTATGAAATGGCTTCTTTTAATATTCTTGTTCATCTGTACCATTATTGCGAACAATGCTCATAAACAATGAAAGGGACACTTGGAGGGCAGCCCTGTGCCCAAGCTCAGAACTAGGATTGTGCTCTCTCCTTCACAAGCAAAAAGGGACATTACGAATGGCCCTTGTACTGATCTTCTGCACAAGTATGCATTCTACCTTGCTTATATATGAATTCATTCTCCCTCTGAGTGATCTCCCATTTTTTGTGCTTTGGTGACTTGTTCCTGAAAAACCAAGCTGAAAACTGCAGGAAAAATTCTCATTCACCTTAAAACAAAACAAAAAATAATAAAAAATTCAGTGGGACTTTTCCAACTTGGTGCTTACTATCCAGAAACGTAGAAACTGTATTGCATAATATTTTCTATCAACAAGACCAGATGCATTGCTAATATAAATAATTTGTGGCATATTTATTGACATTTCAGATAACCAAACATTGTTATATCTTGATCTTAATTATATTCTGTATAATTTGGTATCTGAGCAAAGGTTAAGGACCACACCTGACCCCTTCATAAAGTTGTCAGCAGTGTTTCTTCATGGGTTAGAATCCCGGGGTTTAATATGAAACCTCAGCTGAATTGTTATGGCACAACTGCAACTAAACAGTAGCAAAAGACTCTGGTATAGGTCAGTACAAAAAGCTTGCAGAAAGGGAAAAAGCACATAGCTAAATCTATATCAAAATATAAACGGATGATAACTTAAACCTCAAATACATAACTTAATCCTGCAGTATATCTTCCTAAATTTCAGCTTCAACCTCTAACAAACATTCGTCATGAATGCAGAATTTTTTCTCTGTCCCACAACCTACAACCGTTTTGGACAGGTAATTCACAACTGCCTGTTCCTGTGGCCTGGACACAAGAAGCACAGCTAAAAGGCCAGAGACAATAACTTCAAGGACCAAACCTTAATGCACATGGACAGAGAAGGAACCGTTCATCACCTAAACTGCTTCAGAGACAATCTTATTTCTTAGGCTGGAGACAGTGGCTTGTCCATATAGAGCAAATTTAAAGATCGGGATTCTTGACATGGTAGATTAGGCTCCTCTTCCACGCATTTTGCTTGCTGTGTAATTCAATCATTAACAATCTTGGTGCCAGTTCCAGATAAAAATGTCCTTAATGTCTTTTAAAGGCAGCATTTTTTCTCCTGAAATTAAAACCTTTTCATAGTTTTTTTTTTTTTTAATCACAAAAAGTTTCTTGCTGCCAGTACTAGTAACGTATTAATTATTTAACTGAAATAAATGCATCTGTTAATGTGTTTAATTAAGCGTACAAAGCTCTTTATTTGATGTTATTTGTATTTAAGATTTCCTGTTTTCCCTGAAGTATTTATTATCCAAAGCATGATTCTTCTAATCTTAGACATACTCTGGGACTGAAGTACTATTTTATATTGGCATTTCTCAGCTGCTTTTATCATGAACAGATATATTACAAACCATGTTAATGAGCTGTTTAGTATTCATATTAGACTTTTCCTCATTTTATATGGAAATAATACTATAAAAATTCTAAGAATACTAGTTTTATGTGCATGATAATGATGAGATTCAAAGCAAATAAGAAGGAGGAAATCTGTGGTGGCAGTGAATATGAAATGGATTAGTACATCGTCGATGTGCTTTACATTGGTATAAAATTATTAAGCATGTAATTAAGTAGGATCAATTGCGCTGTTTGTTTTGGGGGTAATGTTTTAGCTATTTTAGATGTTTCATCTTTAAGAATTTAATTTCACACTTTAATGATCTTTTAATTTCCTCCTCCTGCTATGAAGTCACATAGTCTGGATACACATGAAATCCACTACCTATCAGGAAGTGCCTAGGGTGCAAGGCCAGGCCAAAGTCACTGCAAAGGAAGATAAGAACAAGGCAAATTAAATAGTTCTGTAAATACAAAAATAGTTCGGTTCAACTGACCTTACTCATCAGACGTATTCAAATCCCCAAGATTGTTAGCAGGTAAGAAATTATATAGTTACTTGCAGCAACTGCAGCTTTGACCTGGCTGACCTCAGAGACATCTCCAGCGCAGCCAAAGTGAAATGAGATTTGGCGTTACAGGAGCCTAATGAGTAAAACCGTCAGCCTTCAGTACACTTACATCTGCATGCAGGTCACAGAAATAAATAAAAAGTAAAAATCTAGCTTTGGGTAAGGTGGAGAGAGAGAAAAGTTCTCTGTCTTGGATAGAGAACTTGCTACTGAGTTACTGAATAAAAATCCAACTGTGAAAATAAGTAAGTCTGCTATTAAACTGAATTGTCTCATTTTGAACAGGGAATTACAAATCAATGAAACAAAGCATTTGTTATTGTGGAAAATCCAATGTCTGAGTAGGTTTCTTTATTAATTTTATACGCTGGACAAAGTGCAGGCTGCCCCTGCGGTCCCAGCTCACTGCATGTTCTCCTGTACGTGACTCCCCAGGGACTGAAAGCAGAGCTATGGCCACCAGCAACACCCTGGATGGAAGGGGCCCAGGAGGTTGGAGAGAAGTTCATCGAAATGCAAGACAACAACAGGTGCTATTTAGATTATTGAAAATATAGTCCGAGAAGACAGATTTCAGTACGAATAATGTAGCTGTATTTTATTATTGTACTGAACAGGTATTATACTATATAACTTCTCTCTTAATAGTAGAGCAGATATCTATTATTTATACTAGCCATTATTTGTACCTGGTTTTTGTACTTGAACTTACCACTGGCTTTAGGTTATGAAGCAGACTTGTAAACTATATTACTTCTTTCAACAAGAAGCTAGAAAACCAGCAGCACATTCGAGATCTACCTTAGACAACTTTAGATTAAGTAGTTTAAAAAATTACCTAAAATATCAAATAGCCCGGTATAGAAGTAGAGCAGAAAAAGTCAGAATGAGTTCGAAAATGCAATCTTAATATTCTCTATGGCCTGAGTGTAAAGGCAGTGAGAGACACTCTTTGTGGCCATGGCATACTTATGAATGCTTAAGAAGTGAAGCAAAGAGAAGAAACACTTTAGAGGTAATTTTATTATAAGATGGAAAAAAAAAATGTTTTTTCCACCTAGATTTTGTTTCAACACTTAAATAATGAAAAATAAGTTTGCCACATCTTTACTTTGAAGTAACTCATGTTATTGCAAATATACTATTAATAGCTGTACCTTCCAAGAAGCCGTGCCTTTAATGAAGTTATAAATGTCAGATGGTAAAGATTAATTTAACATTCTCCATGAGGAAATATATACACAAACTTGGGTCTAATCCTATAAACACCTGTTCTTATGAGTATCACTAACTCAGAATTATTTCCTATTTAGCATATCCAAGTTTTAAATGCAATTTAAGACCTATTTCCGAGGGCACAGCTCACAGTCCTACAAAGTAGATGCACATGGATGTTGATGCATCTTTGAAAACGTAAGATGAAGGCATTAAGCAATGCAGACTTTAAAATATTTCATTTGGCACAGTTGTTTCACCCAGAAGTACTGGTTATGAGTAAGAGCTGCCAAAACACGGACTTTCAGGATTAGATCTGTACATCTGTAAATTAATATAAGGAACTAAATCCTGAAGGATACTTTCTGGAATGAAATCTTTTCCATCATTTCCTTTTCTGCTTTATTAAAAGGCTAAAATGTAGCCCAGTTGAATCCAGACTGCTGGCTACAGTGAGTTATGCTCCTTTGTCATAGCTCTGCATTATTCT
Source organism: Cariama cristata (assembly GCF_000690535.1). Classification (NCBI taxonomy): domain Eukaryota; kingdom Metazoa; phylum Chordata; class Aves; order Cariamiformes; family Cariamidae; genus Cariama; species Cariama cristata. The sequence goes on from NW_009609962.1 coordinate 11,893, forward strand.
TTGTGAGCAGAGGTTTTTGTCTTGCATTATTTCTTCATCCTTAGCAAAGTGCCCTCTTTGCTGACTAAAACTACTGTGCATTTTATCGCTAATAACACATCTAAATTCTTATTTTAAATCACAGCCCTATTTTCAAAAAGAGCAATTTTAGTTTTCTTCCAGAAAGCCATCTGCTTGCTAATGAGAGTTGTTTTCATCAGTAATTTTGAGAAGAAAAATGGTTATTACACTTTAGCACTTTTTAAGTGACAAATAAAGAATACCATCCAGCCTGCTATTTAAATACACTACATTTCTCGCAGCACTGGATCTACAGGCCACATGTATCATTATAATTATAAACATTTGTAATGAGTCTCAGTGCAATTGGGGCCCACAGTGAAGTAGCATCACCTCAGATAAAAATCTTTCAACAAGAAATTTCATACATAAGATTGCTGTAATTTGTAAATCCCTGCATTATCAAAAATTACCTTTTTATACTAGCAAAGCCAAAAAGGCTTTTGATGATGCTATGTACTTACTTTTTTTTTCTAAATATGTTTTTAAATTTTATCAATGTCTAATCAATAGACAATGCTGTGATACATTAATTTCTCTACCTTCCTTTTACCAAAGCTATTCCTGGTAGAGAATGCAAAGACAGCCTAACAATCAATGCTCTCACAATCATCTTGATATTTGGCTGAATTATCCTGAGTAAGGTGCATTCCCCATTTCCCAAAATACTCTCTTTTCCTCAGGCTGACTATTGAACAACAGTAGCATGACAAGACAGCAAGAGACAAAGGACTGTTAATGGGAAGATAAAAACTGAGACAGAAAGTGAAGGAATAAGAATTAGGACATCAGCGAAGAGAAAAGGACGAGACCTATGAGAGGGGAAAGGGAATCTGTTATGGATGATGACAGAGGAAAAATAGAGGAACATGGAGGATGAAAAATAGTTTTAATAGTAGTTTCAGTAGTTTTGTCAGCAGAACTTAGAAAAAGGCAAGAAAAGAAAAGTGGGAAAATAATGAATAAAGCAACAGTGAGGATTAGGGCTAAACAAAAAAAATGTGTAAAAATGCAGAGTTGGAGTGAAAGGGATAACCAAAGTACAGAAGGTCTTGAAAGAGCTGCAAGGACATAAGTATGAAAGGAAAGAGGAGAAAAGAAAATAAGTAACAAAATTGTTAAGTTGTAAAAGAGAATGCAAATTAAATGGATTACAAACGCGCATGGCAACAGGGACAAAAACATCATGGAAAAAAGTTCAAATCAGTACACAAACTAAATGAAGTACACACCAAATCAAATAAAGAGCTTCTAAGAAAAACAAACAGAAAAACCACGCTACAACCTCACATCTCTCCCCTCCGTCACTCGCTTAATGATCAGTTACTGCCCCACTTTTTCAGGCAGACAGGCATTTTTTGCCCCAGTGTATCTTAGCGACTCGCTGGGCCGGTTTCTTTCAACCACAGTGCTATTGTTAAGAGGAGGCTGAGGGGAGACCTGATCGCTCTCTACAATGACCTGAAAGGAGGGTCTAGCAAGGTGGGGGTTGGTCTCTTCTCCCAGGCAACTTGTGACCGAACAAGAGGGCATAGTCTGAAACTGCACCAGGGGAAGTTCAGGCTGGAAATCAGGAGGTGTTTCTTCACAGAAAGGGTCATTAGGCATTGGAATGGGCTGCCCAGGGAGGTGGGGGAGTCACTGTCCCTCGAGGTGTTTAAGAAAAGACTGGACGTGGCACTTAGTGCCATGGTCTAGCTGACACGGTGGTGTTGGGGCAAAGGTTGGACTTGATGATCCCAGAGGTCTCTTCCAACCAAATCCATTCTGTGATTCCGTTTAGCTCCTCACTGGGACCTCCTGCATTGACAGATGCATCCCTCCTGTGAAACCAGAGAGGGCTATATCTTTACCTGAAAGACGGTCCACACCCAAACTGTGATTAACACTGAAACATGTGTCTTGTTTGTGGCCAAATACTGCTAAAAGGTCAATGTTGGGGGGGGGGGAAGTCATTAGGTTAGGCTTAACAGCCAGCACAACCTCATGAAAGAGAAACTGTGCCAAGTCTTTCCGTCTCTTCTCTCCTCATGTGCACTTTTTTGGGGGGTGTAATTTATAGCTTAGCTATGAAAATAAAATTGCTTTGGGTTAAAAACTTGAAAACAAAGTCCTGGTCAAAGTATGAATTACTTTTATAGGTTTTTCAAAAGATTGATCTTTTCATTTTCTTGTCTTATGAGTATATATCCCATTAGATCTGCTTCTGAGTAGGAAGTGCAATTTTAGCAAGCAATTAATCCATAAATGAGCTGTTTCAGAGTTTTAGGTATTGGGCATCATCCTTCAAAGGCTCTATCCTGGCCTTGTATTACACCTACATGTTTCCACAGACTTTAAAAGAGGCTCATTTTGTCAGCAATCATTTAATTGATTTCCCCGTGAACCACTTTTGGAAAACCATGCACAAGATAATCCGCTGTAGACAAAAAAAAAAAAGAAAAAAGGTAGAATTTCTAATGACCATGTCACTGAGATACAATGACCTTTAAGTCCTTCAATCCTGAACTTCTTGTTGCATACTTCATTCCAAAAGAAAATATGCAGCCACAGAGCTACAGAAATTACACCTATTTGAACCTGGACCTCTTGCCAGGGATGCCGAGTTTCTATGCAATAATGACATTGATTTCCCGCATAGTTCTCATCTTTCACACAGACTGGAGATCCTGTGATTTTGACACCACACCCTCCCTCCAAATTTATAAATAAACATTTTGAAAAATTTGCCCCATGTGGAAAGGCAAAATGAAATCTAACACTGCATTTTATGTACTTAGATGGTCACATAAACTCCAGGACTTTCCTGAGTACAAGAGAAAATTTTGTCTAAAGATCTTTTCACATTATGAGCTCAAAGCATTTAAAAAACAAAGGAATTCTTCTTTCTTCAACTTTTTGTGCACCACACAGACCTCCCACTACACATTTGCAAGGTGTGAATCATTATTAGTAAGCCAGAAACAAGCTAGTCTTTCAAAAACCTATTGGCCTATAATAAAAGTTACTGTAATTATTTATCTTGGTAAATTGTAAATAAAAATACGTCAATTAAAAATGTTTAAATATCTGCATATACAACACACTAACTTCAGAATGATAATCAAAATCAATTGCAACGTCTTCAACTACCTTTTAAGGCAATTATGTTTGGCTGAAACAGGATTGGGTGCACAGACTACGTAAAGGACAATGTTAAAGAACATTCAGACGGGAAACCAGAGTAGAAACAAATATATAGAATAGAAAAGAAATTATTAAAAAAAAAGTTATTGAATGCTTTTAGTCTTTAAAATTATTTTAAAAAATTAACATAAGCAAGTAATTTTATTCCCTGTCAAATTCCAACATTTACCTGACTGTAGCATGTCACTTTCAAAACGGTCATTTAAGAAAAAATATCTTTATTCACAAAACTGAAATGGCAGCCCCCTACAAAATGAATGCTGCTGGAAGCCAAGCCCCTGCTGCTAACCCTTTACAGATAAGGCAGCAGTGCCCAACAAGTCACCTGGAGCACGACTCACTATACTTCTGATACCAGTTGGACAGATTTACACCATGCTCTTACAAGATCCTTGTGTTCGGTACGGTGTAAATTTTAGTTCCCGCAGTGTTACCTGGCTGACAGAGTATATGACACATACAATAGGTGTTCAGTGTACCATGGTATTCCTCAAGCACTTGGTTATCTAACCTTTCAAACATTCCCTCTTGTGGATCTGATCTTCCTATCCTACTCCAGTTCCCATAGTTATAACGGACACATAGAGACACCCTTTATCATGAAAAAAAAAATCAAAATTATATAAAAAAAATTAAAAGCAGGCACAAGCTTAGTCATTCCATACTTCGGAAGGCAGAATGCAATGCAGCTCCAAGCAAAAGCCATATAACCTCCTTCTGGCAGAACTCATCAGCTTGTGTTCAGCCCTACGCCAGCATTCAGCGTTACGCCAGCACATTTGCTTGGCTTTCATTTGCTGCAAGTTTAGATCTGTGTCTATACAGCCCATATAATACTGGGATCAGGCAGATATAGTCCTACGGTGGGTTGCCTGGCCAGTCGCCACACACCCCCCCCCAGCCGCTCGCTCACTCCCCCTCCTCAACACCATGTGGGAGAAAATAAGATGGCAAACCTCATCAGTTGAGACAAAGACAAGGAGATCACTGACCAGTTACTGTCACAGGCAAAACACACTTAACTGTGGGAAGATTAATTTTAATTCGGAGCCGGACGGCAGTCCCTGTCAGGAGAACCTCCTCCAACGTGGGCTCTTCTCCACAGGCCACAGTTTCTTCAGGAAATGTCCGCCTGCTCCTCCATGGTCTCTTCACGGGCTGCAGGGGAATCTCAGCTCCGGTGCCCACAGCACCTCCACCCCCTCCTCCTTCTCTGACCCGGGTGTTCACAGGGCTGTTTCTTTCCTCACTCCTCAGTGCCCAGCAGCATTTTGCCCTTTCTTAAATACATTTTCCCCAGATGTGCCACCAGCATTGCTGGGCAGGCCCAGCTCTGCCCTGCCCTGGGACCGCTGTGGAACCGGCCGTGTCCACAGGGCAGCCCTGGCCTTTCCTCACAGAGGCCCCCACAGCCCTGGTTGCCGACACCCAGACATGCACACCCGGTACATGTCCAAATAATAATAATAATAATAATAATAATAAGTTCCATAGCAAGGCCACAGTCATATGTTTAAGCACAAGAAGTATTCAAAGTCACTCAAAACGAATGAGCTAGTTTTATTCAGAGTAAGATAACGCACATATTCCAGTAATTTGACAATGTGCTTATGTCTCAGAAGTAGTACTAAGGTCCATTGGGAAATTATAAAAAGGAATTGCTTCTAAATGTTCTCTACGGCCTCAATACCATCGCTTATAGGCTGGCTCTGACAGAAAGTGCAAAAACGTAAAGGTTATGCCCTGGCCCAAGACGAGTGCTCCCCTGCACCCAAAGATGGGGCGGCCCAGAGGGAAAAGGAGCAGAATTAGTGGCAAGAAATGCAGGAACATCCCCAAAGTACAAACCCCCTCAGGAAGACAATCGAGCCTCACCAACACCGTCCCAAACACCACAATGGAACAACTTGAACTCCTCCAGAATGACTGCAATGCAGGATTTGTCTCAACGGGGTGCTTGTCTATAACCTTTCCAAAAGGCTTAGAGGGTATGAGCACCATCGACATTCATCCTTTCCAGACTGTTTGCTCTAATATTCCGTTAACTACCAGAACATCAGCAATCCCATCACACCAGCAAAATGACCTTTCCTGGAGGGGCCGAGCATGGTAGTTTTCCCAAATGACGGAGTAAGGAGAAAGCAGAGGTCAGAAGCTGAAGCCCAGGTAGCAGTCACACAGATGTTTACTGTGGGAAACGGGGACAGACAACGGGCAAACTACCTGAATGGGATCAAGCACAGCAGACCTGAGACGCTATATGCCAGAACATAGGATGGCAAAAAAACTGGCCATAATAAATACATCTTTATACATCTTTTCTTTACTAGTGGTTACCAACCAGGCTTTGCCAGGGTAAACTGCAAGGAGACTCTCAGTGAGAAGTGTGTGTTCTTTCAGGTCTGTAAAAATGGTATTGGGAAAGTTAATCCTACTTTAAAACATAAAAGCATGGCAATACTGCATTGCTGCATTAAGCATTTAAATTAATTTTATGTAAACTAGCCGCAGTTTCGTAAAATTTGTCCACAATCGTCATTTTGCTGTGGTTCATTTCCTACAAGACCTTTAGAAGTTATGTTTTACGCTACTGATATGAAAGATCCTGATTCAGAGAGAAAAAGTGAGTATACATTCATCGCCTCAAAGCAGTTTAAATTAATATAACCAGTAACATGGTCAAGTATCTTGCTGAAGAATAGGTCTAAGCAGCTATTTCATGTAGCAGATTCCTTGTTCAATTGTAACTACATAGAGCAAAATTATAAAGAGTGAAAACAAGACCACATTTTTCCCTCATGTCCAGTATTTTCTTCATTTACCTTCAATAGTCTCATGGCAGCTGATCTTCAATGTATCAAAGTTATTTATTGATCTGGGATTTTCCAAAACTACTTCAGAGTGGCTTGGGAACCTGGCTTCTATTGAATTTCAATGAATCTACTCATAAAAGAATTAAGAGCTTTAGGAAATTTTATTGTTTCATACCACAGGAGCAACATGGCATCCAATTATCTTATCCTTTGCTGGTGAAAGAACTACAACTGAGGTACTCAATTAACAATTTTTAAGCTTGTGAAACTAGTCTCACATAATTAGCCTCCAGAGAATGAAAGAAGCTATTTTAGGAAACAAAGTGAGACTCAAGCTTTTAGACAAAGTATCTTTGGTTGCTGCCTTTCTTCTCCTCCTCCAACTTCAGTTTAATCATGATTATAGAAGATGATATTCCCTCAAAATCCCAGAGAAAGATTATTATCAGAGATAATTTCAACATGTAATTTCAACGATAAGGCTACATCTAACTCAAACTTCCAGAGACAGGGACGCTTCAAATTTGATGATTTGTTAATGGAAACTGGGGTTCTTACAATTCAGGACCAGTCAGCTACAAATAAATTGTGTGGGTGGCATGTATGCAGTCATTTGAATACCATTTAAGAAGGCTCAAATACAAGAAGAGTGCCAGGATAACAAAGAAAGTGCAGTTGCAGACAATACGAGAGACAGAGTTGCAGTCTGGCGGTGCAGAGTGAATTGTTTTCAGAATTTTGATGCTGCTAAAATAAGTCAGTGTCAAGTACTTTCATGCCTTGGTAGTAGGAGATCTCATATTGTACTGTGGTTTTTTTCCCTTCTCATAAGATATTCATGATATTCAAGCAATACTTAGGGTCATAGATGGTTCTAAGGGGCAACTGTGCCGTAGCAAAGCACCGCTGCCTGCAACACGCCAAAGAATGATACAAAAAGAGCTCAGGGTACACTTGTGCCAGACTTCAAGTCTCTCTTCATAGGGCACATATTAGGCAGTGTTACAGCACCTTCCTCTACTTCATGGCTAACAGACAACAAGCCAGCCCTTGCTGGAACTGCTGCTTCATCGAGCATTACAAAAACCAAACACAATCAATGTGTACAGTTCCAGAAAGAAGCTACAGAAAATAAGCAATTTCTTTTCCTGCTCCTTTGTTTCACCTTGCCTAGGCACAATGCATTCTGACAGAGAGGAGTTTGTGAACTGAGATTACAAAACAATATGCAAGCCAGACAAATTCTGAAGCTGCCAACACAAAAAAAAATAATCCTTAAGTACTAAACTGATGGAGTCATTTGCCAATATACATTTTAGATCTCAACTCTGTTAGTAGGATGTTAAGGAGAAAACCAGGTAATAGTACATCAAATCAAACGTCTAGACTTCAGAAGCCATTGATACTCCTTGGCCAACCACATGGCTTATTTAGAGATTAATATGTTATTCAGAGGTACAACTGTGGACTCCAACACACACTGGTGTCCCAAAATGACAATGTTGTAAATTGGATCTAAACTGTAAATTCACAATTAGTGAACTTCCCTACTTAAGTCCCTATAAAAGCTGCTGTGATAGGCAAATGCTTACAGCCTAAGACCAATACTAGTAGCAACAATGGTAAAATAAGCAAAAAAGAAAAAAAAAAAAAAAAAACACCACACACACAACACAAAAGAAACCACTAGAAAAACAGTATTAAACAGGTGTTTCCAACTACCAAGTGCCTAAGGCAGGCAATAGCGAACAGACACTAGGTGATACAACAGGTTGTCACTATTTTGTTTTTTAAACTCCATGCATTTTAACCGTATATTTGACTTTTGTAATTGTCCCATCAAAACAGTCCAGCAGATGAGTCTACAGACAGCAATTTATTTTTTTTTTTATTCTCCCTTTTACAGTAAGGAAGTCCTATAAACATATGCATCAACCTCCAGACCAACAGCTATCTGTAAAAGTCAAACATGTCTGGGCAGATTCTGAGGTATCTGATAGAGTTCTATTGATTTCAAGTGAGCTTGCTGATTTAGCCTACTGAAGAACCTAGCATCATCCGATTAGGTTAAGTAAATTGATTTTTGAATCTTGACTATTTGCAAAAACCTTATGAACAACCTACAGACTTACCACCCAATAAGGGGTAGAAATTACTTCGTCAAGAGTTTTATTAATACAATTTTTCTTAAATCAATTTTCTCATGAACAACTCACAAACAGAAAAACAACAAAATGTGTTCACTAAATTATTCATTACAAATTACTGAACCAGGTCCTTTGACACTATAAAAAGCAGCAGCTCCACCGAGAGCAGAAAGAACTACAGATGCTAAGAAACAGAAGAGAATACAAGTATAGGTGCCATAGGAATTCACTTCTGGTTTTACAAAGCTATTTGTGAGACCATTTAGTGTAAGATCGGAAGTAGGAGGGGAACAGACTGGTGATGGAAGCTCTCTACCAATTTAGAAGAACACAGGCAGTGACAGGACACCTCCATCACAATCGCTGAAAGCCCATGGAAGCTGTGCCTGCATAAAGCCCTGCCCCAACTTTTGCCAATGCAGAGGCTGAATTCAACGATGACTAATGCCACCTTTTTCTCCTTAGAAAAGGGAGTCCTTAGGGACTAGATTGTATGATTTCAGCTGGATTCCTGAGGGAATCAGTTGATACAGTCATATCAGATGTGTTTGTACAGCTTAATAACTTCCAAGTTCTACGGCAAAACCTTGTTAAAATGCCATCAGGAGAAAGGCCACGAAGATACTTAGTTCCCAGAAGTTTTCTGCAAATAGATGGTTGAGTGATGAGACTTGAGTAACAAGACTTTTCATATTCTCACCGTGGAAAAAGCTGCAGCATGAGAATTTCTCTCCTTCTATACACCTTGAAATCCCCACAGGAGAGAAGTTAAGAACTTCCACTTGCAGGAAAAGCTTTGATCAATGCTTGCACATTATTAGAACCCAGAAAACTCTATTACTAGGCACAAATCCACAGAAAATCAATCAAACTCCATTTGTTTATGGCTATAGGAACAACTAGCAATATCTGTCAGGCTACACCAAATAATTCATCGTCCATAAGTCAGCAAAGAGCTGACAAATGGAGGCTGCATTCATCTGCAGACAGACACACACATGACTCGGTGCACTAAAACTGGAAGGTGCTGTGTCCCTGGCATTAACACCACAGAGTCCTCAAATATTTCATAAGAATATTTTAAATGTAATTTATAAATCCATATGGATACCATGATGCAAAGCAGGAAAATTCAGCAACATTATGTTCATCTCTAATGAGAAACAACTTACCTGATGAAGCTAGAGTACATACACATATTTCAAGAAATACTACATTTGACAGCAAATTATGCTGACTAAACAAATACAGAACCATCAAGACCAAAACATAATTGTGAACAAATATGTAAGAAAGTTTCACCCAGCATCCCAGTGCTGTCACTTGGTTCTCATGCAGAGTCCTGGGGTGAGTTGAACTGAAAGGTTGAGACAGGGCACCAGACCCAACATCATTATCACCTCAGCCTACAGTCAGGTGTTGCCCAGGAACCTCATTAACCAGCAGCTCGTCAGCAAAGGGCTACATAAGCTGTATGTGCATAAGGATTCAGACATCCTCCTGCTCTACAACCAGAAAAACAATGATGCTAACTCCTATCTTTGACTTATGACAGCCTAAGTAATGCATCCTACAGAAACAGTCAGCATTTGCAAAGGGGAAGGTGTTTCCAAGAGGTCCAGGCTGGCTGATGTCAGGAAGAAGGCAGGCTTGCTTTCCCACCCCGTCCTTCTTTCTTCAAGCCATCAATAAATTTCAAAGGTTATGTTTGTAATATGTTGTGACTTTGAATGGTATTACTGAACACAGATCATACGGTCCAGTACATGAAACATGCAAAGTTCTTGAGAGGAAGGTATCCAGGCATCCAGCAAGCTGCTGGATTGGGAACTATGTGCTAAATATCATGAGGCAAATTGAAAACTCTGTGTGACCATTTTTGTGCTCTTATCACAACATTCATTAGTTAGCAGAAAAACTTTTAACTGCAGATACTAACACTATGCTTGAAAACATTGTATTAGAGAAGACAGTAATCAATCATCAGTGCAGTAATAAAATCTTAACTGTATCTGATGCTTCCAACCACAGCATTTTGTTTTTGAGAATCCCAAAGTGTTTCAAGGGCAGTTAATCAGAGCATCCTCACCACAGCCCTGGAGGCAATTTTCCTATCTGTTCCAGAGAACAAACGGTGGAGCAGGAAGGTTGCAATCATCGGTGCAATGTCTGCCCAGACAGAAATGATTCCCAGACATCTCAAATTTCTGTCCCTCATTTTAAAGATTAGACTCCTAAATACTGTCTGATATTTGACATTTTCTTTTCTTTTAGCAGTAAACCACATTGCTAGCCTTCCTGGTTGTCAGTATTGCTTTGATACAAAATACATGGTTCTTCTCCTACATTAAGTGATTATCCTGGGGATAAAATCAGGAAATTCCCTCATTTTCCTCAGAACACAGGAAACAAGGGAACATTAAGATTTAATATCACCTCATCAGTAGTCTACAAGGCTGATAAGAAAAAAAGTCTGTAAGGTTGCTACTCCGGTCTTCAGAAACTCTTAGCCACATTAAAAAAAACATGGTCTTTTATTATAATTAAACATGTTTTATTAAAGCTTTCCCTCATTTTCTTTTCTTCACTTCTTTCCTCCTCACAGTTTTCACATCTTCTTTCATTCCTCCCTTTGATGTTTGCATTCTCCTCATACTTTTATTAAAAGCATTTTGCACTATACATTTCCATTCCACCTCCCCCCCAAATGTATTTAGAGCAATACATTTTTCTCGCATCTGACTTTGCCCTCTACAGCTCATCTACAGCTCAGTAAGAGTATCGGGAACATACGGTCTGGCGACAGTGTTCATTACAAAGTGGCACATGAACAAAACACCTTCCATCTCTTCCATTTCTTTTGTCTCTCACCTACACAGTGAATGTAACCTGTTCCCCTTGATACAAAGATTTATTCAGGATTTATATAAAAAAAAATATTGAATCCGTACTTTCAATTCTATAGTTAGTGCAACTGTAACCATTACTGTTAAAAGGAAGATAAAATAAGAGTGACTCCTTCTTTACTTACATGTGTCTAAAGACTCATCTGAATCATCAGGACAATCAGGCTCTCCATCACACAGCCAGTCCTGGGAGACACAAGTCACGCAATCACGACACAGAAACTCTCCTACGTCACACAACTGCTGTTCCTCTGAAAATGAGAATGGTTTAGAATGCAATGATTAAAAATGAAGGAAAATAAAGTGGCACAATGAAAATGAAAAGTGAAAATAACATGATTCTGAAATCGGAAATCAAAGCAAACAATAGAAACAATGTGATCGAACGATTTAATGCCATCTAATGCTCTTACTTGGGCTGTAGAGCCCTAACATCCAGCTGCAATGTTTCAGTCGGAGCATCCCATAACCATTCCAACCAGACACGAACAGCATTAGCATAAACTACCTTTACAAAAGAGAATTTTAAGAAATTCTCTTTTTCTCTATTTCATCATGATGTAAATCTGTTCACTAGATAGAAATCAACAAGCTTTAATTTCATATTATCAGCAGCAAGGCACCTCATTCTCCTCCTCTGCCCCAGAAAATATTTTCAAATTGTTGTTTCAGGTAATCAAATTTTCAAGGATGTATTTTTGTAAGCAAAGGTCTTTAAAAAGAAACATATGTATTTTTTACTATTTTTTTAGGTACATATTTTAATGATCAAATCCTATCTCGGTTTTATATAAAAACTATTTTATATTTCACATGACAAATTTGCAAACACAGAATTTAGTTAAGGTCAACACTGTGGCACCTTGAAAACAATGGCCTTAAAAAGAGGGCAATTTTGGAAGCCTGGCACACCCAAACTATCTGCTGGATTCAGCCACCAAAGTCTGATGTCCCCAAGATCTAGACTTAATTAACTCAAGACTATTCCATCATTAATGAATGTAAAACTATTCTAACATTAATTAAAGCTCACAAAGCCTCTGTGTAACATATTATATTCATTTTATCAATATATAAATTACAGCAGTGCCTTCCACAAGGTTACATTGTAGGTGGCTGGGAAAAGGTTTCTCAATTATCCTTACACTGATATGAGTGAGAAATAACTTCACTGGCATCCATACTGTTACAGAGATATAAAACCAGGTATAAATAAGGAGATAATTAGCCCCAACTCCACTTGTAGATCTACCCATGTGTAGTTAATTTTGTAGTCCGATATCTCAACTAGCAATTAGCACGATAACAAAAAAAGATAGTTCCTGAGAACAACTCCACTAGCCTTCTGAACAAAATCTCTATTTTGCAGACACTATACACATATATTCTGTTGTCTAATCTCTGCAAGGTGTGTTGCTAAACATGCTTGTAAAGCTGACTTTGAGCTTCAAAGGAAAATTCTTACCGCACAGTTTTTGGGACATTTATATATTATTACTCTATATATTATTACTCTAGGAAATCACAATGGGAACACCGTTAAAATTAACCTATCGTTTCATACGTGCAGACCTCATTTTCAAAGTTAGTCTCTAAAACTACTGATGGCTACAGTTTCAAAGGAGTCAAAGTTACAACTATTAGGTAGATATGTTTCATATGGCTTAAACTAGCTACATTGAGGCTTCCAAACTCTGGAGGAATCAAAGCATTTTTGACATATTTTAACTCCTTGTTTTTACTTCAACAGCAAATAGGACTCAGTCGTTTAAGTTGTTTATCTTCTCTGAAAGAAATGAATGACTGCATAATTAAAAGTGTAAGTTTACATGCACACAGAATTGGGTTTGCTTAAATCTTTCAGGGAGATGACTAAAGGTCCTTCTTTGATAGCGCTTCTTGAAAAACCATCTTGGAAGTCAGAAAGAGGGACGGAGTTTGGCAAGTTTCAGTATTTCAAAGATACACAGTAGTATGAGCAAAACCTGTATGAAGAACCGTTTAATATTTGTTTTTACAATATTCTTGAAGTCCACAAAAATTTCTCTTTCCTTATGGAAATCTTGTACTACAGTGTGAACCATCATTTTCTGTGTATTACATGTCTGTTTGTAACAGACCTGGGAATATTAAAACTAGCACAAAACCAGTTAGCTACCATGTCCACTTATTTACACCACTCAAGAACAATTGTTTCTCAGAGCAAAAAATAGTTGAAATGGCTAACTTAATGAATTAAGATTCATAAGATCAAATTATTTCAAATTAATTTTTCTAAATATTATTTTTACAAATTTCTGAACTGACAGCTAAGTGAAAAAAGCATTAATGAATGAAAATAAAAATGTAAACTTGTGAAAACACTTAGTCAAATTTAGACAAGTCATTGGTTCTACATGAACCTACTCAAATACCTACATGCACAATACCTATAGAAAAAGAAATCTTGGGTTTTTCCTCCTAAGTCCTAACTGACAATAATTGGGTAAAAGGATAAATCAATGCTGTCATTTATGCCAAAATGTAATACTCCCAGTCTAATTATATACTGCAGCAAGCAGAGCCCACTGTTAAGGAAATCACATTTGAGGCTGATGAAGAATTTCAGTCTAGTTACTCAAGTCTGTAAACAAGCCTTACAGTGATGCCAATGAAATCACCATGAAACATGCAGAACTGCTCTTCTGTAGCTTTGCGGTGCAGTGTCTATATTAAACCCTGTCCATAAGCCCTGTGGCTGTCACCGAAGAAGCCTCGGCACTAAGAGAGGGAGACAGTACGAACAAAACGGATCCCCATCCTACATAGTCCTTCACATCGCTCCCTTGGAAATGTAAAATTTAAAGCAGAGTGAAAGACAATCAGTAAAGCCTCGCTACCATTAATTTAAAGACCTTTCTCCTCTGCAACATTCCCTTATGTTTTATACTTTTATTCGTAATAAAATCCCTTTTCACTACTCAATGTCAACTGCCAGTCAAAACACATCCAGAAAGTGCTACTGCCAGCTGTAATCAGAGAATCATGGAATGGTTTGGGTTGGAAGGGACCTTAAAGACCACCCAGTTCCAATCCCCCTGCCATGGGCAGGGACACCTTCCACCAGACCAGGTTGCTCACAGCCCCATCCAGCCTGGACTTGAACACTTGGCCAGCCACAGCTTCTCTGGGCAACCTCTGCCACTGCCTCATCACCCTCACAGGGAAGAATTTCTTCCTAATGTCTACTCTAAATCTTCCCTCTTCCAGTTTAAAGCCATTGCCTGCTGTCCTATCATTCCATGCCCTTGTAAAAAGTCCCTCCCCAGCTTTCTTGTAGGCCTCCTTTAGTTACAAGTCCCCCTGTAATGAACAGGAATCCAAAGGAAAACTCTGAGTAACACCATAAATGCCTGCGCACACGGCATTCAAGAGAGGAGCTATATGGAACAGGGAAGTATCCCATCACTGTGCTCAAGGGTAATGACAGTCTGACACAAAAAACTGTTAGGTTGCTGATAGGAAATAAGATATCAAGTTTATTCTTTTTTCTTTTTTTTTTTTTGGGGGGGAGGGGGCAGGAACATGGATACAGCAGTCAGTAAGCACTGTTGTAGGTGATTACCCCTTGCCTATTACTGCACCAGGTTCTTCTAAATCTGCAGATGGTCATATACGTCTTCACAAATAAATAAATCTTACATTTATTCTTATTTTGGGCAAAGATTATGAGAAAAGCCTAACTAACTGGACATAAACAAGTTCTAAAAAGCTATTTCATACATAGCTAAGTTTTGAGCATGTGTGCTTGGAAAAAAGGCTTGTTTTCTATTTTTTAAAAAAAATCACAATAATTTAGCTATTTCCATACAATTAAATTCTTCTTTTGCATTTTATGCAACCGTACAGGAATCATGGAGATCTAAGTTTTTTATATTCTCTATCTCGAGAAAAACCTAGCGGAGTGAAAAAAACACTAACTTATAAAACACTTTGAAAAATAGATTGTGTTTAGAATAAAGCAGCTTAATATTAGCTCAGGGTTTTATTGGCTCTGAAAGTGCTTTTTCAAACTGTTTTGTTTTGCATATCTATAGAATTATCTTTATTTTCAGCTGCTATCTTTACAAAATGAATTGGACCAGTTAATCATAAACACACATTAATTAGTGGGCTTTCTTTAAAAAAAAAAACTTCCTAAAAAAATTATCATCTAAGATTCTTTTGTTCTTTTCAGTGACACCTCTCTGCACAGTTTCCTTCTCTACTATGTGTACTGCACAGCCAGGCTCCCAGCGGATGAGAAAATTCACATTTTTAACATACCAATTCTTTGAGATACAGAGCAGATGGTTAGAAATCATCTCTCTGGGTAAATGAAAGTTTTGCCTCCCTAAGGACAGTACTCCTATCCTACATTGCAAACACCTGGCAATACCTCTTAGAAGGAGAGTTTTTTGGGGTTTTTTGTGTTGGTTTTTTTTTTAAAAAAAAAAAAAAAGCCAGTGCCTTTGTTTTAAAGCCAATGCTTCTAAAGCCAAAAATGTGTTGGTTTTTTTGTTAAGAGACAGGCATATTTTTAAGAGGACAAAGCTCAAAAAAAAAATAATTATAATTTATGCAATTACACTAAACTTGGAAAACCAAAATTCCATTATGCTGTTAATAGCCAAGTACAAACAGACAAAAACCCCAGCACAGAAGACAGTGACCAATGTCTGCCCACCACAGGAATGGTCCTAGTTTAATAAGGCAGTTGCCTCTGTAAACATGCATTCAGCTCCTAAACGATGAGGGATAAAGATCACTGTCTATGATCACATTGACTGGTTGAGGTCAAAGGTATCTGGATTCTTCTTATTTGAGGGAATGCAATTATGAAAAGCAGGTCAACAGGGTTCTTGAAAAGAACTATACAGGAGATAACATTTATAGAATTGAATGCTTCTTCAGTTCTATCATGAGAATGTAAATGATTCACTGTGAACCTAATTAATATCTGCCTTTGTCAAGGAACCAGAGGCACAGAGAAGCTGTTGATTTCTAGAACTGTTTTTCTCTGCCAGTGTCCTCACCATCCCCACCTTCAGAATTCCATTGCTTGGGTGCTCTATGGACCCACCAGGCTTCAGCTATGGTCTAGGTGACCCCACCACCCCGCTTAGATGGCAGTTGCTTGGTCTGCTGTCTTTTAAGCACTTCAATCTCCATCTGCTAAGAGCACCTGAGAGTCCAAAAAACCAAATCTCCCATATGGCAACATGCTTCAAAGTGAACAGAACTCAGCCTAATAAAGTCTTGATCCATTATAGCAGGGAGTCTGCTCATTAGGCTTTCACTACATATCCATAAAAACCACATGCACAAAGTAATCCAAAAACCACACTCAAACAGAAGCTTTTGAATGACATGATATAGCATTATATGGGTGAATGTTTAGGGATAAAAGATCATCATAACATAATTTTTAAAAACTTTTCTAAAAATAACTTCAGATTAATTTGAAGTAAGAATGTTTCATGAATTCAATTTCATTAAATTTTGCACTGATTAAAAAATAAAAGATATTTTTACCATGGTTCAAGTGAAACAAAAAACTCTGGAATTTTCATTTTCCTCTCCTTTTTCAAGAAAGGAAAAGGGCAAGAAAAGGTGCACACAGAATACAGGATGTGTGTATAAACATGCTTTCCTTTTCAATTTGAGAAGGGCAAGATCGAGGAAAGAACCATGAAAACCATGAATAAAAAAGATAAACATATACAAGTGCTAAGCTGGTTTGTCCCCAACTGCGTACCCAGACAAAACTCCCAGGAAAGAAGGGGACTTGCCTGCCAAAACAGCAGTTTTTTCAGAAGCAAAAAAGCAGGAAGACTAAGAAAGAGCGGAAAGGCCAATAAGAGCGGTCAGAAAACTGTAATCCAGCTCTACATTTTCATTTGGATCCACCGGTGACTGCATCACCTGTCTGCATGACCAGGGACTTCTACCGATGATAATAAACCCATTCTGCCATGTTTCAGGGATATTATGCAACCGAAGACTTGCACTTTTAAGTTCTTAATTAGTTTTGCTTTGATTTTAATTAAGTTATATTCATTACAAGAGCTTAAGAACTCAGAAATATTTTTTTCCCCCCTCTCAAAAGCATGTTTTCCATTTGGGATTTTCTTTGATCTCTCACTGAAACATGGAAGGCTTTGCAGATTAATTTCTGCAAAATTTACTCCAAAGTTGAAAAGTATATTCCGGTAGTAATTTATGATAGAATTCTTCATATGCTAAAACCTAAATTACTGTAACTGAAAGGGAGATGGGAAGAAAGAGCATGCACAGCACTTCCTACTTATGACTTTTCAGACTTTTATATAATACTTTTCCAACCTTTTATATCTTTTGAGTTAAATCTACATTTTTAGAGCCTAGCATACAGTAAAACATTTACGTTTTGGCCCCACTAAACTACAGACAAGATCCTTGGAATGACTCTTGCAAAACAGTAAACAGAGTTTTACATTCAGAGTATTAAAAAACATTATGATTTATTTTTGTCCTCCCAGTTCAGTACAACGCTGTGTTCAAAGTCAGAGAGTAAAGTTTTATTCACAGAATCCAAAAAAATCTCTCTCAAGATCTACCAGACTCCGATTTGCGCTTCCGTGGTGCAAAGGGGCTTAACCAGCTATGGGTATGTTCATATGTACATAGCACTCCCAATCAGGAATATATATGTTTTATGTGTATCTATTCAGTTCTTGGCATATTAGTCATCACTTACTCAGCACCTACTAATCAACTAATTACTTTATCCATAAGCAGAGCACATGCACAGGTACCAGTCACTAAAAGCACCATATGTTCATTTTATGTCACGTGTCTTTAAACGCCGCATGCAAGCTTTTCTCAGTCTGCACATCTTCCTCCCCAACAAGGTCACAGACATCTTGTTCAGAGTCTGGTCAGCCTTTTGATGGACATCAGACATCCTAGTTCTCAGCCGATAACCTAGTCCATAAATACTCACGCCCAAATTCCTTATTTACATTACACAGCTACAATAATTCTTTGTATTTTTTCAGACTTGCTCGGTACTACTATCACTTAACGGATCAGGCTGAGCAAATAGTGTTAAAGATCAGTATTAACAAGCAGACTGCAAACACCCACTGTTTCATACAAATCCTGAAATATTTTTGGAGGTGGGCAGGTGATAAGTCTAGGGGCAGCCTTGTTCCTCTCATTTTTGCTCTTCCTTTGACAAAAATATATTTCCATTAAGACAGCTGACCTCGAGTTCCCTCCTGTGGATTTGAACCAGAGAAAGTTATTATTCAGCCTTAATTTGGCACACTTTATGGACAGAGAAACCTAAGAAATATTCAGATAATGAGAAAGACCTAAATATTCCTGAGACAATTTTTACCTAATCAGCAAAGGGTCACACAATAATACGTATCTCAGCACACTACGAAATGACATGATAGCGATGTTCTCTAATGACACAAAAATACTACAGAATAGCCAGATGCCACCTTTAATACTGTAGAGGTATACTAACAGAAAAACATTACCTGTAATTTTGTCATTTGCCAATCCCTACTCCAAGTAGCCCTATATAGAAAGGAAGTTGAAGTTCCAACAAGCTCACCATGAACCAGTTCTTCACAATTATCTTTTACCTCCTTGAAAACTGGAGGAAACAGGCAAACATGTTCCCCAGGGTGAAACTGTCCTTCTTTCCAAACAGCCAGACTTAGTCTGAATGTTAATGTCAGGCTGCAGGGTCAAAGTGACCATCACTTATCCCTCTATGTATGAAGAATGACAAGCCCAATAACACAGTCAACAGCGTGTCCTTTCAGCTGCTGACAGCTAGACAGTGCCAGGGTGAACATCAGCAAAAATGGTCTCATTTGTGGAAAGCCCTCAAAGGTTTCCACTGAAACAAGTCTTCTCTCTTTCCCGTGTCACAGAACAAAATGTCTTTAAAGAATTCATTTATATGGAACGTCAAAACCTCTGAGCCTCTCCACCTTGATCTGTATTATCATAATGTGTTCATAATATTATAATTTCATTTGCTCTAGTGTAAGCCTTCTCTTCAGGAGGAAATGGTTGCAACAGAAGATTTAAAAAAAAAATAATTACATAAATAAAAAATTAGTCTTTATAAGGAATTGTGAGGATCTTGGCAGGAACCTTCAAAGGACACCCAAGAGCTCATATATGAGGAAACTGCGCTTCCTAGTCCAAGTATATAGCTTGATAAGCAACACAAACTTTCACATGTGAAAGAAATTCTACGAGAGATGACTGGCACTGGTTTCGGGGTTTGTTTTGGGGTTTTTTTTGTTGTTTGCTTGTTTGTTTTTACATACATACATGCTTGCTGCTTCTTCAGGAACCTCAGTGGAGAAAAGGCTAAGGCTTTCAGCTACTCCCAGGATCAAATCTCAAAAAGGTCTGACAGACAAGCTCCTGAAAAGCACAAGAAACGAGCAGAAGGATTGGGACTGAGAACAGGTCACCCGGAGCCGATTTCAAATCCAACTCGACGCAGTGTGCCACTTACTGTGCCTCTAAGCGGGACTTCAAATGAACCTTTTTCATCTACTATCTGTGTTAGCTGTTTTAACTTAGATATTTCCAAGTTACCCTTTTCACTCCGCTAGTCGTAAAGCTTCCAAATTTAATTGTAATGTTTTCACGGCAAAATTGCTTCTTTTTCTTCAAGTGACAAATTATTTAAATAAATGTCATACACAATATTTTCTCTTTTGAATTCTGAAAACATTCATTACATAGCTTATTACAATACCTTTGATAAGTCCTCTGTTGAGCAGATGTTCTATCATTGTGAATTTTCATACACTAACATTTTTAGCAAATACTGAAAGATAATTAATTTAGATAAATTTCATGTATCAAAGGGTAATCAGTGACGTCATTGTTTTAATTTACTAGTTTTATTGCAATGTAAAACATAAAATAATTTCCTTTGAATTTTTCAAACTCTAATAGAATGACATCAACCCGAGCAAGGAAGGAAAAGCATACACTACATTGTTGTAATACTTTCAGATACCAGGAACATTGTGGGAATAAAAAAAAATTGCTCTGTTTATCTTCACTTTGAAAAAAAGTAAAATTTTAAGTTTTCTTTTAACATGTAGATAACTTCATGAAGGAAAGAAACAGCTAGGGAAGATGTAGGTAATTCAGACAACTGCACAATGGGAAAACAAAGTTATACTTAAAAAAAAAAACAGAAAAAAGAACTACAACCAGCAAGTTATCTTAAAGGACCAACAAACCCAGAGCAGTATGGAAAGAACGATAAAGTAACCACACTGAACTGAACCATCTTCTTAGCTTTGTCTTTTATTTCCCTGGAGGAGGATGTTGAGGCTATGTTATCATTGGTGGTAGATTTGTTTGTTTGCTGTGTTTTAGGACTCAGGGACAAATTTTGTTCCTTTTGCCAAAAATTACATTTTCAATATTGTACTAGATAGTTTAAACCTGAAATTGTACAGTCTTCCAGCAACTAAATTGTTTGTTCCAGAAAAATCCCAAGACTCCATTTACTTTATTACTTTTTTTGGATTCAGGGGGCCTTTCTCCCTTCCGTCCTGCCCATGTACTTCAGGAACAACTGGGAGTCAACAGCAACTTCAGGGAACCTCAAAACACGCAGGACCAGCAGCAACCTCATGAGGTTACCCAGTCCAGCTCCTTCAAAGTAAGGTCCTAGGGAACGAGAGTGTGGCTATCTAGCATACAGTTATCCAGGCAGTTCTGAAGTCCTGCTGTGAAATTTCTGTCCTCCTTAGCTCATCTATTCCAGTACTCAGCCGCTCTTACGGAGAGAACATTTGCCATAACGGGCAGCCCAGCTGTTGTTACAGCAATCAGATAATATTTACCCAGCTCTGAATTGCCGCTTACAGCTCACGTTTAAGTGCTGTAACCCCGGGTTATCCATCTTCTCTACCTATTCTTTTGTCATTCCATTGCCAATCATTTAATACTAACTGCTCTGCTAACCATGATCAGTGTCACGACAATAGTGGCGGAGTTTGATGGATAGCAAAGCGGATTTTTATCCCACAGTGATTAAGGTGATGGGCTGGGGGAGATGTATGGAAGAGCTTGCGACTTGCACACAATTTAAGTACATGAATGCAATACATAATGACACAGAAGATGGCAAGGCAGGAGAAGTGAGAACCAAACTCTTGGAGAAAACCTTATCAGAAGACAATAAACATTAAGATATTTTTGCAGCTAGGAAGGAAGCCCTGCCCTACCATACTTTCACAGTCAGGAGTGGCAAGCCTGTTGTCACTAAGCATATCTCAGAATGATCCTACTTAAAATGACATGAAATAATGATGAACAGGTTTCGATAGCAGATGGAAGCCTATTACATAATTCAATTTTAATGACCAGAGAAGTCTTAAATACGAAGGTTTTGTTTCGTGCAACAAGAGATTTATATGAAATCAAACAGCCAAATCTGCTACCGTAAGCAACTGCATATGTTTAATACATGTTCATTTTACATTGGAATAATTAATCTACTGGGAAATGGGGTTGAAGACTGTAAGATATCCTTATACTAAACTCAGTGATTAGAAGGATGAAAAAACTAGGAGAAAACCAAAAGCTAGGAGAAAGCCAAAACTCCTTTCTAAATATAGTCTACATAAACAGCTAAAAGGAGAGTCTTATTACGAGGGTTAAGTATTCAATTCAAATTTAATAACTTTAATAGCAAAAGAGCTCAGAACAATTATTAAAAACGTAGTAGTAAAATCAGAAACTTGCAACAAAAAAAGAATCTATTTTTCATATAAATCATTTTAAAATTGACTCCAATCCTACAAATGGCTCCATATTTATGCTGGGCCCTACTGAAGTTGTATCAAGTATTTTAAATAACTCCATTCAACAGTTCTAAGTTAAATTGTAAGAATTAAGCCAGTGGCACACCAAAGGGTCAGCTAATATAGGCTTAATTGCAATTTAACAGTTGGGAAAGTAGTTAAAATTGTGTTCTTCTGCATTTCAGGTCTGACTTTTTTGAGAGCACAATCCAAGACATAATTTAAGGTGTAATTTAGAAATGTATTCATTGAATAATAACTTTCACACCACTAGAGAACAATGTATTGTGATTTTAGCTGCTGCTGTTAGTATGCCTTGAATGTGAATATCTGAGTAGGCAAACACTTTATTTACAGGTAGGAAGACATGGTATTTAGTAAAAAGCTACTACTGGAAAATTTTAAATGGTATTTACAAGGGCAGCTTGTATTCTGTCTAAAATGGCAACGTTACAAAGAAAGATCACATCAAAATAACGGATGGACTTCATATCTGAAGTACCTTTCTACTTTGTAAAAATATAGCCAACATATATGCATTTGCATCACCTAGAACATCACCTACAAACAAGTTTTGAAACTACTCCTCGTTGGATTTATTATCCCACCCAGGACAGCGGGAATAACATTGGGTGAGTTATATGAGCCTTGAGGAATGACATGCAGGATTGATGAGCACATATGTCCACTTGCTCCTCAGAAACAAGAAGGAAACAGTCAAAGCTTTGACACTAGGGAGAAGAGTTGAGTTGATAAAGAAGACCATTACAGGCCTCAAGCATGGATGGGTAACAAAACCTTTAATTTTTAAAGCAAGCTAGGAATCGCCCATCTCTGAGGAGAGCTGTCTTGCAGGAAGGAGTTTTTCTCTTAAGTTGCATTCTAGAATTATCTCTGGTCCATCATGCAAGTAAAAGCAAGTACTATTACTCTGAATTATTTAATGTTATTTAAAAAATCATCATAAAAAATGCATTTATTAAATGTTTTGAAACTTTAACATCTTCTTTAAAAAAAAAAAATCATAAACATAAATCAAGTATTTAATTATTCGAAGGCAAGCCAACACCAAAGAACTGAAAAATTAGATCATTATTCCTTTGGCTTATTAAGGTGAAATTCTATTATCCTTCATAACTGTTAACCTTTATTTTTAAAAAATACTGTAGAAAGACAGATATGAAAACAGATATAAGGGGAAATAAAGACAATGTTCGATACAATGTTATCAAGCAACTTTGTAGAGAGAATAAAAAACAAAAGTTTATTGCCAAATAGTCACTTGACAAACAAAAAAAGCCCTTCGTCCTTATAGAGGTAATATTTAATTTGAAAGCAGTGTTCCTATGGGAAGACTTACGTCAGCTATTGCTTTTTCAGATCCCTGCAGTCCCCAAGGCTATTTGTGTCACACAGGATGGTCCAGAGGATGGAAATAGTCAATTAGAACACTAAAGACAGCACCAAGAACAGAATCGATATGATGGTATTCCATAGACGGCCTGAAATTTTTAGTTGTATGGAAACCAAGGATAAAATAATTTCATTTTTAACATAACTGCTTTCTTCAAACTGTCCTGGTATCTGAGGATTGAAGGGTGGCCAAGGCAATCCTAACTTTTCAAAAGTTCCATTGCAGTCATGGAAATCAGGCTCGTAAGCCTGATGTGCTGAGTAAGGAGTTAGTGGGCACCTGAATAAATACGACATACCACAGCTTTCGCAGAGGAACGTCCCACCTTACAACAAAACCAGCTGGAGGACTACCATCACAAATACAAACTCAGGCTCCTCTTTGTCTCCACTCTCTTCTGTCCAAAAATCTTTAAGTTACTTTTGAGGCTTTCCAGATGTGGGGAATAATAATTAAAATTCAAGTGGTAGCTGAGGAGACAGGAGAGGAAACCAAAAGCTTCATATCCAGGAAAAACTGGCCAGCTTTAAATAAAAACTAAGAAAAGACTTCCTCAGGTAGTAAGCTCAGGATAAAACCTGCAGATATCATCATTTTAGCAGGTCAAAAGGATGATCGATATTTAACCTTTATTGGCAATAACCAGATCTCACTTCAAGTGCTGAGGATTTTATTACCAGCTTTGCTAGCTGCTGAGATTGTGCTAAGAAAATTATGCCTTGGTTTTACCACACACAAAGGGGAACAAAGACTCTCTTTGCGTTGAGCTACTTTGGCTCTAAATGCTTACTACTGCTTACCTTTAAGTGATTTCATGCATATCAAAGGTGAGCCATGCCGCATACTATAACATACATAACATCGTGTATACTGTCACTTTCTTGACAGTATTGCCGCAGTCGTTCCCAGCTACCTCCAGGTGATGTGAAAACATATGCTTGAGCTATCTCTGCTGGGACTTATTAAACAAACAGTATGTTCTGTAGATTAAACCATAATTAGGTATGATGTCAGTCTTGTAAAAGCACAGTAATTATGCCCCCATTTGTTCTACTAATTTCCTCAGCACTAAAAATGTGAACGCTCAGAGGCTAGCATGAAACTGGTAGTTCACAGTTCAGAAGACTCCTCTCTTCTGATAGGTAAAAATAATTCTGTAAAATTAACAAAGCTTCTGAATATCTACATATATTTAATTTAAAGACTTCATGGGACTTTGGATCAGACCATAAATAAGGAGATCTCATAACTCTATTAAGCAGTCCATACTACATAGAGATAAGTGGCATTCATCTTTATACCATCTCCTCCCTTGAGAATAGCATAATAGCAGATGCCTACGCAGAAAAAACAATATTAGGAAGGATGTATTTTTAGCCACTTTAATTATATTCTAGCAGCATGAAAGAAAGAGATGCAGAATCATATGACCAGGCAATTCTCCCCAGAAGACAGACGTGGCTTTGGAGCTCCGCAGCAGAACGATTTCACTTGCGAGTGATTTCGAGTCAGGGAATTACTGAGAAGGCTGTTTCTTCTGTGCTGTGCTAGTTATTCTTTGCAGTTGTTCGACAGAATCTCAGCAACTGGGCTAAATCACTGAAGCAGACTCAATCCTTACAATTCCTTAGAAACATGTGTATGTACACACACTCCAGAAAGGGCTTGTTTGGCCTGATCTACGATCACAGTGATAACAACACGTCTTAACGCTTATACATATTTTTATTTATGGCACCATATTTCTAAGTTCCCCGCAGCTAGGGATTCATTAAGAGTAGTCCACTGTACTTTAGGACACGAGCAGAGCGGTTTTACCTCTCAAATCCTCTGTTGTTGAAAAGGTACAGAACTGAATGCCAACCTAGATTGTGCAATGTTTTTAATATGCATGGCCAAAATAACACGGGGAGATTCAGCGAAACAGGGTTTTGAAATAACTCAGTTGATGAACTCAAGTAACTTATTTCAAAACACTAACAAAGTAGTTTTTCTGGGCAGTAGGCTGAAGGAAAGATACAGGACAAAACATTCAGATCACTACTACTGATTACACGCAATCACTTTTTCATTATACCTATTACTTTTGCTGTATGCAAGGCATGATGTATAATTTAGATTTCATTTTAGATGCAAGTGAAGAGCGAGCTTCATCCCATTCATAAATGACAGGTTTTCCTCCTGCAAAGTCTGTACTTCTCACCAAGCAGTGCAAATAACTGCACGATTTGATAGAAGCTCAGCTTAGGAAATATTTACATCACAAAGGTAAATGTTTAGTTTAGGGGGAAATAAAGCCTCATATGTTGACTATGAGGGGAGGTGTTTGTGGAGTTGTGGGAGGGCACCTGCTTTGCCTCAGGAAGAGCCCACATCGCTGCCTCCATCACCAGCCCAGCCCAGCCCTGACAGCGGCAGCTCCCACCCAGGAGCCGCTATCTGGTTTTTTAGATACCACAGATTTTAAACCTGTAATAGGAAATTACTATTGTAGCAAGCAATAGAGCATCCCTCACATGTTGCGCTTTCAGGGTGGATGTCATCAGCATAGACAAAATTATAGCTACACTAGTGACTTCATATTGTCAAAATAAATAACTGGTGAAAGAAACCCTTGCTCAGAACGACATTGCTTTATAGAGCAGCATTTAAATGCATGAGTTTTACAACCCCTATTAAAATAAGCGTTAATAAAACCCCCACACTTAAAGCACATGAATACTCGCTCTTGTGGGTGTATCTATTACAGCTCCAAGAACCAGGAGCAGAAGTCAATACTCTTCAAGCGCGCAGCCCACGTACAAAGGAACACCCAAGAAGGGGGTGTAGGAGGCCTTTCCTGCAGGGCAGCTTTGCTGTCTCACTCCCTCCCAGGTGCCACGATGCGCACGGGTCCAAGCACTTCAACCTCGCAATTTGGGGTTATCTTTGGGGCAAGGACCCGTGAAGATTTCTTACCACTCAGAACAATGTTTTAAGTGAAACATAAAGAATTTAAAGCCTGGCAATCAATAACCCAGGCAGAGGTCTCTTGCACGATGGGTCTTAACATTTTACAGCGCCATAACACATCCTTGCGCACTTCAACACTTCAAGACTGAACTTTGATGTATTCTTTAATAATCCAGAAGGATTATAATGCTGATTGTAAATTCTTAGTAAATGAAGCTGTGCTCACCCAAGAATACTTTTTGCCTAAAACTCTGCCAGGAACACATGCTCTGCTATATTCAATATGATGCCCTTTGGACATTACTGCTGGGGTCAGTTCAAGTACCAGCTCTTATAAACCAATTCTTAGAAAGCTTTTTTTTAAAAAAAAAAAATAAATCAGATTAGTACTTATTTTATACTAACAAAATCATGTACAGTATTAACTGTTTAAGTCATCATTTGAAGGCTGGTGTAATAAATATTTATAATATTTTATTTCCTAAAAATAATTGCAATAGCTCATATTACGGTGTGACAGTCAAAAAATATTAACTTTAGTTTCACTTACTGGATTTGCAGAACAAATACAAGTCTGAATTAGGGCTCAGGGAATGGAATATTTAAATTGTACAATCTAAATATATCTCCTAGGGAAAAACAATTAATTATCTTTGTTATTGCCACTACTGCTGAGAACAGCTGCAATTCCTGCCTTGCCAAGTTCACGTCATTGAGGGTTATTCCTATTAATATCAATTAAGATCTAAAGTGTTTGCGTCTTTTCAATAATGATGCTCAAGTAGATTTAAAGTGCCATTTCACAGAAAACACACATGTAGCAGAATGGTGACACCTATTCTTTTTTATCTTAAAAAAACATAGATACGGCTTACTGAAATATGTTCAAGCACCAGTAACTAAGGCACACTAATTCCTAAGATAGCTCCAAAGGTCTATGTATTTACTTCCACTTAAGAAGCGTGGCAAAAACCTTGTTCCTTAATTGAATCGGAGATACTGTTACACCATCACTTATGGATTGCAATTAAATCAGCCCGTGAGGTTGTGTCAAACTGGTACTAAGCACACTGAGTGACCTCCTGCTGAGTACACCTACAGACCATCACGGCTGGAAGAAACTCCTCCCTTGCCATGTCAGCCTTGCCTCTCATCTACCTAAACTATGAGATCAGCAGAGAAATTAATCTTCTCACCTTACAAGAAGTCCATGCTTTCCCTCATACAGCTTTTGACTTTTGTTCTGATTACTATATTTTAAGTTATCCAAATATATTTCTCCTTAAGGTACTGTGGGCCAACTTGTATAAAGAACAGTTATCACCTTGCAACGAGTTTCTTTCAACTATAAGCAAACAAGTTCAGACATCAAAAGACTGAAATTGATTGAACCAAGTCTAACTAAACTGAGGTTTAGGAACTAATTAATTAATAATTTTTCACCATTTACCTTCTACTTGACTGGTAACGATGCATGACTGTTTTTTCTGCCAACCAATCCCACTCTATGTTTCAACAACACATTTTTAAACAACTTTTTCTTAGATTCATTTTCTGCAGTGGCATTAAAGAAAAAAAACCCACAGCAATCGTTTTGAAGATACTTCTGAAGACCGCATTGTGAGACTAAAGTAATTTATGATGGGTTAGGAGGAAATATGAGGTAAATTCCAGCAACATACACAGGATGTTTTGAAAGCTGCTTTGTGCACCTGCACAAAGAAAATGTGGGTTTTTTCTGTTATTTGCTACCTAATAATGATCACTATCACAAATATAAAGAAAGTTTAAGCAATAACAAGTGTTCAAATACTGGAAGATACAAATACCAGAAAAAAATTCAAGAGATTTTAAGGGCAACTTGACAAGAAAAACAAACCATATGTTTCATTTTGAGGAAAATCAAGTGTTATCACTGAGGACAAAAATAGTATTCCAAGTAGAAGACATGACTATTGAAGAAGACCTAAGGTGATGAATGCAGCTGAATACACAGGGGAAGACTTTTTTTTAAACTCACACCACCTGCATGAAGATATTTCGATGATCCCTTGAGACATTGCATTAAAATGACTGGATATTTGAAAATATTTTGGAAGTCTGCCCTTTGAGGAAACAGAAAGAAGATGACACTGCAATGTTGCAAACAGGTAATCAAAACCTTCATAATTTTGAAGCCCAAGATAAAAATCAGAATAAAAATAGGATAACATGCTCTAGTTGAACAATGTTTTGTTCATGGCTTTGCTAAATGGACCGAGGATTTTTTTTATCATCATTACTAGAATTTGAAAGAGAAGATGGTAAGTCAAATATAGGTGGTCATGATTTTCCCAAAATCTCCAGCTGGGAACACTAATGTGTTTTAAGCAGTCACTGGAGGGACAGAGCGAGGCCTCCTGAGGAGTCGCCAGGTCAGCTGTATCTCATGGCCCGAGGAGCTGAAGATTCCAGGCTCTGTTGAGATCTCTGCACCTCGTTCCCGTCATCCTCATGGACTGAGGCATAAACAAGCAAACTATCTATGTTATGGTTCACAAAAGAAATAATTTTTAAACCATCTTGGCCATTGGCTTCCATTTGCCAATCGGATCACTTTTTCTTTTTTCACCTCCTGCCGCGTTGATGGAGATCCACATCAGAACAGCATTTTAGCCCAGCCCGGACCTTGGGCAGCACTTTCCCTTGCCTTTGTTCAATCAGAAACATCACGCTGTGAATCCATTTTAGCTAAAAGGGGCACGACACAATACAGTCTGAAGAGTGAGGAGGAAGAGCTGGGTCCATAGTTTCCCTCTTTTGGCAGATGCATGACAGGTTAAACCTCCCACAGAGATTTATCTGTGGTTCAAAATGAATTTCACTTTCTGCAGCAGAAAGACTTGTGTGTTTGTACTTTTTGTCCCTAGTGCTCACAATCTCTCACGCTTTATAAAGATGAACAAGTTACAAATCCATGTCTCCACGGAACTCTTCCAAACTCCACTGTTTTTACCCCAGAAAAATCAGGTCTTTAAGGCTTTTATTGGACACTTGCATGAGAACCACTTTTCATAGTTTCACTCCCCTACTGTGCCTGACCCCACCAAGGACAAAGATGTTGTTTGGTTCTCGTGGTTTTCTGCATAGGTCCAAACATGTCACTGGACACCATCTCCCTCCTCATTCCTACCAAGTGACAGTACTTACTGATGTCCCAGAAAGTCGCCAGGAGGAAAGAAGTCTCTCCCTCATTTGAAGAGGGAAAAGGCGAACAGTAACACGGACTGTTGTTAAGGAAGCAAAAACGAGATGAAATTATATTGGAGAAAAGACAGACAAGAAAGAGGTTAAAATAGAGACAACTAAAAAACCATTAAAAATTATCAGGATGAAGGTAAAACAAAGAGTAGCCCAAGGAGTTACGAGCTTGTGTGAAACATCTTTTATACACTTAAAAACTGGACCTTTGCACATCCAAAATCCGTAGAGGAATCAAGTGAGTCACAACGAACCTTTTGTCAGGGCTACACTTAGTTTGCATCAAGTAGACAGAGAAAATAACCTTTGAAACTAAAGTCCTATTCATCATTCAAAACCAAATCTAGTATCGCTCCTGTTTAACTCAGTGCTGCTTCTAATAAAGCAGTTTAGACTCACTTTATTGGCTTACAACTTCATTTTTATTCCGATCAGATTCACCGATAGACACCGTTGTGCTTCTTCGTCTTGTCAAAAGAACACAGGACCAAGACAATCTCAAGGCTGACATTTCAGTACATAATAGTATTTTTATCATTCAAAAGCAAACATTTTACCTCAAAAATATCCCAACTAGCATCCTGTGGAAGGCAAAAACCCTTCTAAGTTTTTCTAATCATGGTTTGGTTGAACACTCCCAACATAAAAGAGACCACTTCATGAAAAATTCCTGTTTTCCCCCCAGCCCTGAAGGTAACTGCTTTAAGCACTGCATAAATTAAAATTCAGCAACACTGAACTTAACCTAGATAGTTACCTCACATAACTTAGAAGTGATGAATAACAGAAATCTGCAGAACTACACAGATTATAAGAAAGTCATTTTATGAGTCTTCTAAAAGCAACGACCTCTTTGAATAAACTCAAGTTGCATTTCTTTTTCACCGTACCAGACACAAGCTAACATTTCCCACTTTCTGCATTTTATTATTTTTCAAATAGTTTACAAGAAATTCTGCTATAATTTTTCTCACTTTTTGGTCAGGCTTTTCCTCCTCTAAGCGTGCAATTATATCATTAACCCAGACAGACCTGCCTTCCCTGAGTTTTCTGGTGTACTTTCCACAGACAGACAGAAGAGCACTAAGCTCTATTTCTACTTGCAGTAATGCTACATTGGTATCACGCAACTATATTTGTATATACAAAACTAATTCATGCACAACACGAAGTATAACTTTCTCCTTGAGTATTCGTACACCCACATAAATAATTAAAAATTCCAGCTTGCTGAAATACGATCTGGGGAATAAAGATCACCAAGAGAAGAGATCAAGTGAAATTTATTTATTTAGCAGAACGAAAAAAAGCTGAAGGGAATATCTTCACCATCTATGAAGATGTTAGAAAGAAAATGGGTTGTTTATACACTTGTCCTTGTGAATTAGTATCTATACTGGACGTGATTTAATGTAAAGAAAGTTAGAAAAGCTAGATTTTGAGAGACTTTCGCTAATGACCGATAAAGGCATAAAATAAAAAAAAAAAAAAACAAAAATTACAGTGGAGCTTAAAGAAAGTTATGAATGGGATATAAAGCTGTTTTATATAATACAATCCCAACATTCTTGATCCATAAAGCACAGACAGTATGACCAAAACTTTCCATCGTCCGTTCTAATGGGCATGTTTATACTTTAACTTAATGTATTTACTTGAAGCTATTACCAATAGCTTTTTTTCACTACGTTACAAAGACCAGAAGCTGGCATCAGCCAACTTGCATTTAAAAACAACATCCAAAAGGAAAGCATAATGTTACCGTGCTGTACCCCTTTAAAAATCTCTGTCCTCCGCTTAATTGCAACGACCCTAAAGTAATAAGCATTTCCTGGAATATATAAAGTATTCTTTTTTGACGAGGGCAGAATATATTTGTTTCCCAAATTAGGTGGAACACTACAGATGTTGGCATTAAGTGTACTGATGGGAATCATGATCATCTGTCAGAAAAACGTATAAATCCTTTGGGCTCCATAACAAGT
>NW_009609962.1:43482-69013 GCF_000690535.1 Cariama cristata
TATTAACTAGTCACAATGCAGACATTGGCATTTAACTCTGTGTTTCCACTGGATTTTTTTCTGACTCATCATTGCTCTCTCCAGTTTTCTCAGGCTCCGTATTTCACAGAAATGACCATATGTTTAGATTTGTATTTGATGACATAATTGCAAAACTGCAGCGAGCAAGCAGCTAGAGCTCTGCACGTTAGCTGCGTTGTGGCCGCAGAGCTGAAGAAACCTTCTTCAATGCAGTGAAAGCCACATTAACAACTTCCAAATCTTGGCAATTAAATGGGTATTTACATTGTCAGCTGTAGCAGAAGCATGAAACCAAGCAGCCCTTAATATAAACTAGGTCCCTCTGTGACTTTGACAAAAGTAATAGAGGAAACAGTAAATTTGAATCTGTCTAAGCATCTGGTTTCTGTGGAGAAGTGGAGTTGGCCTTTCTGTAGATCTACCATTGGTTACAATACATCAATATGGTAAGACAGAAACTTCATGAATGTTTTATGAAGTTGTAGGTGGTAGAAAACTGCTTCTCGCTCAAAAGAGCAAAATTAGAGTTAGAATCTTTTTCTCTTCAAGAATTCCTTCACGAACTCAAGGACCCTCTTCTTCATTAAAAGTTTCACTAGTAGTATGCTTTCCACATATGTGCAAGACATGTCACTTTTTGACAAACAGGCTTTTTTCTGATTAAGTCTACTTAATTGACAAAATTTCCAACCAGCGACTTCTCAAACACTCAAAAGAGAACATGTTCAAGGTACAGCAGCATGAGATAGATGGGCACGGGGCAGGGGGGATTTAACAAGAACTGCAAGTATCTGTCCTGCTGTCTCATGTGCAATTCATTAGAACATCCCTTCAGAAGAGCTCCAGAAGATAATGAGTCAGACGACACAGGACAATATTTCACTCTTGAATCACAACACAGCTTTTTAAGGCTTTCCGCTCTTGATAATCTTAGCCATGAACGTAAATGTAGTATTTTCAAGGCACTGAAGAAGCCCCGAGCACTTTTCAGGTTGATCTCCAAACTATGAAAGCAGAAGAAAGCAACCGAAATTGAGACATTAACTGAAAGCCTCTACTGCAGCTGCACATTGCTTCCTGCTGCCTTCAAGGCTTCATCCACTCACCCAGAGAGCAGCACAGTTCAGATCTGCCCTGTGCTGCACTACTGAAATCCTAGTCTGAAAGAAGAATAATCCTATTGAAGTGAACAGTGCATGATTCCACACAAAAATGAAGTTAAGCGCCTGTATAAATTTGTAGCATTTAGTTGGACACAACTCCCATCTGGGCGACTCTTTCGTCAGTGTAAGATCCACAGCACTACCTTGGTACCAAATGTTTTTTTGGAAAGACCAGTCATACACTTACTTACAAGCCACATAAGGAGTAAATATCACAGAAGCAATAAACAAATAAAGTGGAGGTGGCCAGAGAAGCAAACGGAAACTATTCCCTCACAATATACAGTCCTGTGGTCAAGGAAATGCTTTCCAAAGTCAGGATAACGGCATCGGGTGGGTGTGTGGGCACAGCATGCCGTCAGGCCAGCCCTTCAGAGCCGGGGACCCTCAGGCATCTCCAAGACATGGGCTTGCTCATCAGGTTCCCCCACACAGGAGATCACTCCATGTGGTACTTGGAGAACTTGCAAACTCTCACTTGAATTGCTTCTCTTTTTCTGTATTTTTAGTTTTTAAAACTGTTAATACACTTTAAGATTACAAGTGAAACCAAAGTAAGCATTTAACTTTACTAGTGTTTTTTAAAACTTCTTTATACACTAAACTACAAAATGCCTGATTTTCTTCAAATGCTACAGAAAGTCAAACTTCAAAATCCTAAATGGAACAAAACTTCTGTCCTCTGCATTCTTCTAATCAGAATATTAAAGTAATTAAAACTCATCCAATGGAGCTAATTATCATTTCAACAGAAGCAGAACCAAGATTCAAGAAGGGAAATGCTATTTAAAAAAAATCCAAACATACAATCAACAAAATCTTGTAGTCTCTAGAAAAACATAATTGGTCTAACTTGATATAGATGTATATTAGTTCTTGGATGCAAAAGGCAGAGCTTGATTACAGCTGTAGAGAAAACTACCATGATTATCCTAATTAAAAATTTGCCAAGTTATTTATAGTATAATACAAGGAAATGACATTCATTATCCTATAAACTATTCAACAAACCATTAAGCACTGTAATAAAATCAATTGGCAAAAAGAGGTGCAATTATATTTATTCTCGTGTAAACTCCATAGTGAACTAAAACCAAAGCACTTCTCAGTCCCAGTTTTCTTTATATAAGCAGTGCAAAGGTGTTTGAGAGATTTTGAAATAGAAAAGTATCTCTTAATTAGCATGCTAGCAGTTGTTTAATCAGTTAACTTCCAATTCAGCAGCCAACCACCAATTACATGGCAGGTTTGCAGAGCATTGAGTTCAGAAGAAAAAGAAATTTTAAAAAGCAGTTATTGCTCAACAAAACATAAATAAAAGTCTAAAACTATTTTACCATCTTTTAAAATGTGTTGATTTATTCTTAATTAACTGATGAAGCAGCATTCTGAAGTCTTTCTGTCACTACACACAGAATTAACTTACAAGCAATCAAGGAAATTAGAGGAAAATTAGAAACAGGATTGTCAAAGTGTTGATCATCTACACCTGCAATATGCATCTGCTGGAATTTAACTTGCATTACGAAACAACTAGACCAGCCTACCTGTTTTTATTTTTTGTTAATATTTTAAGCACATTGTCCACAATCTGGACTGTTTGAGTTAAAGAACGCAATTGCCCTGTAGGTCAACCTTTCTGATTCATGGTAACAGTAAGAACCAATTTAGATGAACTGGAACATATTTCACAAAGGTAGAAATGAACACGCCATAATTTGCCAACAACATTTCAGTGCCAATCCTATTTAAGACCATTTAGAAAGGCATTACGCTACTATCCTATCAGTTCTACTGCCCTATCAACGTCTCAAGGTAGAAAATAAAAGTTCATCACCCTTATCTCTACCAGCACACCCTACATCAGCTCCTACACCCAGCCCAGGACCAACCTCTGGCTACACTCGCAGAGAGCTGCTACCTACCAGGGTTTGCTTTCATGTCCCCTAAGCTGGAGAGTAATCTTTCATCAATTCAATTGGCATAAGATGCAATAAAATAAATAATATTTTTTTCAAGCTCAAAGGTTGGTTAAGCTCCTGCAAAAACAACGAAGTTCCGTGCGTTTGCCAACTTAGATGCATTTTGGAGAAGCAATTAATGTCTTTGAGGTAGCGTGTCAGTGCAAGGGGAACTCTGTGCTTTGATCTCATTAGTGAGAATGAATCACGACTGGAATTCACCAGGGTAAATAAAACCAGGAGACTAAGCTCACATCCATCTCTCCTACTGCAGAAAAACAGGAGACTGTAACTAGGACTTTTTCACAATAAGGTACATTATTCTGCAATTAGTCCTTTCATCTCTTAAAAGACAAATAAAATATAAACACAGCTATATTTTATTATTTCTAAGTAGCCTATCTTTTCCTCCTTTGTTCCAAGAGATCTTTGAAAACTTCCACTTCCAAGAGCAAGTATAGGAAATGTTTGTACCATATCTTAAGCCTGCTTAGTCCTCCGAATAAAAGACACAAATTAGTTGCACATATTAAAATCCCCAACCCTCTTACTCATATTTGCTAGAGACTTCAAGATGTGTAAGTTCAATTTACAAAATCCATTAGTTACACAAACAAATCTGATACCCTGTATTGAGGCTATAAGGCACCCACAAATGCCGGCTCTCCCCACCTTCTGTTGTGTCCTTCTGCACGTACCACGCACGGTACAAACCGCCGGCATTCGCTTGCAGCAAGGCACTTCGACGCAGTGCTAAGCGGAAAGATTACTGGAAATCTGCAGTTGAAGCTTACAGAAACAGCTGTTTTCTCTCTGGTAATGTAGAAACTAAGTTTCACATCAGTCGCTCTCTCACGAGAAATATGAGCAATGAAAAATCCAGTTTGGCCCTCTGCTTTCGGTCTCCAGTTGAAAAAAGGGACATCTGTTTGGGCTGAACACCCCCTGCCAGCTGACAATCTTAAAAACACTCAGAGGAGCAAACACCAAATTGCAAATTTGATGTTTTCTTTCTCTGTTATTAATATTTCTTCCCTTACAATGAGCGTTTTTTAAAATTTTATTCCAGTGTACGCTGTAGAGTCAATGTGAAGAATTTGTACCCATATTAGAGGGGGAAAAAAACCCGAAATCTAAAAGCAACTTGTCTTCCCACTTAGTTGTGATGTGCTTCAGGTTTACAACCTAAGCAATGATGCATATACGTGCCAGCAGAACAATAAATAGAAGGGGGAACCATTCAGTATAAGAAATGGAGGCACCAGATTTAGAAGTAGGGTTACAAGTGAAACCAGCAGATAGCTTCAAACCCACCTGAAACTCCCTCAGTAAAGTACCTGCTATGCAGCTCCAACAGTTTTTCCCCTCTTCCTCCGTGCCCTGGAAGATGACTCAGACACACGGACCCAGTTACAAATCTGTTTTCCTTCCACAGAAGTTATGCATTTTCCACTAGGAATTACCGAGCAAGTTCTCACATTTATGTATATACACACACATTTACATTACAGCTGAGGGTAGGTGACATAGAATAGTTTAGTTGGAAGGGACCTACAACAACCACCTAGTCCAACTGCAGTATAACATGACCATGACCAGCTGGCCTTAAAGCTCCATAATGCACAGCCACTGCTGGACTCAAAGGAGCAGGATTTGGCCTTTCAGAGTGAATCAGGGCCATGCACCTTCCTGCATGTATGTCAGCTTCGTGTCACCTCATGTGCCGACAGCGTCACTAACCTCAGCTGGAGAAATACAAGGCAATTAAAATATTACCTTCTTCCTTAAGCCTTCTGGAAATTTTGAGCGGTGCCATTTCAGAAAGAAGAGGACAAGAGTTCAACTTCATTCACTCTTCCTCCCACCAGCTTCAAACTTACACATTTATCCACAGTGAATATAAGTGAATTTAATGGCTTTAATGGACTACACTTTACAGGGCAGATACTACACAAAGTGGGAAAATAACAAAGACGTAAATGAAGCTCAAACAAACAGAAACAGAATTAAATCAGTTTATTATCTTGCTTTTCCAAATTTATAGAGTTACACTGCCTGGGACTTGCAGAACCATTTGACCAGTCCTTTGGCTGGGAAGGCAGCCAGGCAATTGGCGTTAGCAGTGCTGAGCGATGCTGGATGCCATCAGCTGGGAGCTGCTGAGCAAAGAGGATGAATTTGGGGAATACAGCTATGAAAAGCTAGATTGCCTTTTTAAAAGGCCTACTCAATTTTTAATAGGTTTTTGATAATACAGGAAAATTTAAGGAGCCATATGCAAGGAAACAAGTCCTCCATCTAAGG
The DNA here is from genome assembly GCF_000690535.1 of Cariama cristata. Taxonomy (NCBI): domain Eukaryota; kingdom Metazoa; phylum Chordata; class Aves; order Cariamiformes; family Cariamidae; genus Cariama; species Cariama cristata. The sequence goes on from NW_009609962.1 coordinate 48,932, forward strand.
AAACTAAACCACATTTCTTGTTTAAGTTAAATGATAGAGTGGTAACAAACATTTTTAGTTCTAAGAAATGTTGATGGTGTTTTGTTTGGTATCATTGAGGGAAAAGATGAAGGGGAGGATGAAGAGGAGGAATGTGATATGTGACAAATTCAGCGTGACAACACATTCAGAGTGAAAAACCTCACTTCCTTCCAAATTCAACTTTCAGAATCCAGCAGACACTTGCTATTTTTGCCGTACACAAACTTCATATCTTGTTTTTAAACAACCGATGACCTGTTTGTGACTGCAGCTATTTATCATGAGCCACCAAAGGGGATCATGCAATGTTTTCTCAAAATAGGCTCAGGAAAGGACTTTTATGAACTCTAAAACCAGGATTAAGCCCCTCCAGCTCTGCTAGCACACATCTCTCTCGTTTGCCAAACCCAAGCCTTCTGTCCCTTTTTAAGTTCTCTAGCCCACAAGGACAAAGCCATGAAAAAATTAGTTTTCCTTTCTCTTTTATAATCCTAGCAGATAGGCTAATTCCCTTATCATATATATTCCATGTTTGCCAATTATTATTCCCTTTTTGCTTTTCCTCTTTTTAGGTTATTTCAATTTTTATTTAAATAGAAGCTAAGGATGAGCAGCTACTTTCCCCTCCACCCAAAAAAAGAAGCCAGCTCTTGTCAGACATCCTTATGAAGTGACCATATTTTTCTGGAGGCTTGATTTGGTAATGGGAACAGCTTGGTCTGAAGTTCTTAAAAAATGTAGACCCCAAATTACCTGCTGCTGTCTCTAAGCCTTCTAAAGAGATAAAGAAAATGAAGACAGGGAAAACATTTGATCCTTCATGCTATCTCCTGGCAGAAATTCCGTCCTATCTTTTAAACACATTTAAGGCAAGTCCTGGAAGTAAAAGCATATACACAGGTGAAAGTAATTGCATGATACTGCAGAAGATCTGTCTTTGAAGAAAATTGGAATTCTTCAACGTATAAATAGTACATGTGCTGCATTTTGCCTGGTTTTAATGTTCTGCAAAACTTGTGCGTGTGTAGTGAGGTTTAGTTAAAGTCACAGGAAAAGTTTCTTCACTTGAACGGTCTTATTGATACATGGAAGATTCAAAGGCTGAATGAGTCAATGGCATTTTGCCACCAACTTCAAAAAGGTTGGGATATTCCCCTTCACAAAATTACATACAAAGAACCACAGAGTTGTTACTTTTGTAAGATTTTCAGAAGATTAGCATAAAATAAGCCAAGAGCTTTGCTCAAGATGACATTAACACTTGCCAGCTTGCAGTACAAGAAGAGCAGTGTCTTGTTTCCAGTGGATTTATTTGTAAAGGAGCACTAGAACGTGCCTGAGAAAGCCATGGTGAACAGAGTAAACAGATCCATCCCTCACCGTGTATGCTTACTGAGCTCCTCACATCATCATCATCTTCATTAACAGAATGGCACTTTATCATTACAGCTAGATGAAAAAGCAAACTGACATTCTTATTTCTTTTTAGCAGGTTTATAAAACTACGTCAAAAAAAAGGAGACAAAAAGTAAATGCTTTATGCTTGCCAAACTAAGACACAGGATTAACAGCATTTGAATGTTAAAGAAATCAATCGCCAAAAGAGGAAGGGGGGCAGGGGGAAAGAAGAGGAGATCTGGCCACTCAGATTATTTGTTACAAGCTTTATGGAACAAAGGATGAGAGCAGGGCACATGGACTCACGTTCTGTCAAGTGTATTAGCTTCCGATTTATGCTGCCAGCACAGCTCACGCTCTTGTAGAGAACCAAAAACATGCTGAACTGGCAACAACGCCATGCCCAGAGACAGAAGATGCTGCATTATACAGGCACAGTCTCTGCTAGTGATACCAGGGATGCCACAAAAAGAGTCCAGAGCAGCAGAGACAGAAATCCCCAGCTAAGGGAGGAGGTCTCTGTAGAGCAGGTGTCTGTTCAGGGACACCTGAACAACCCCAACAGTGTTGCTCGAAAGGATGCACGCTGTAGAAAGACTGGCCTAGAATCAAACTCAACAAAAAATGCTACCCACGTGGGCTTGAAGTCTTGCTCCTTCTGGAGCACGTACTTCTGATTTAATACATGGGTGTGTGTCTTCATCCACACAAGAGCTGCAGACTGGAGCCTTCTCCTCGAGGCTGGTATCAACATCATCAGATAAATATCAAGAAATGTCTTACTGCTTTCCTTTCAAACCATGCTGGAGGGCCATTTCTATAGTAGCCAAATGGTTAGAGTGTGTATGTCAAAGCAGCTGACATACATCTCAAACTCCTCAGCTAAGGAAGACAGTTCATCCAAAATTTCCATCTCCCAGGGGAGCGATCAAACTTGGGCTTTTGGCTAGGGACTCCACACTCTTCCTCTGAAACCATGGCACTGCGCAGCTGGTAACACAAGCTTCCCCAGATGAGAGCGAGCACTGGCACTAAGGACCCCTTTAGAGCACGTGTCAGGCCCTTCTAGGAGGGCTCAGACAATTTTGCATTGAACAGGTACTGAAAAACAATAATAATAACCCAACAATTACCCTGAAAAGTCTAACTTGTTTTCCAGTGACACCTTTTTATCATCCTTCCAGGAGGATGTTCAAACCCCCCTGAGAAAAGTCAATGGAAAAGTTTAATAAACCTGTGAAATCTATCTTGAGAAATCAACAAGAATTAATTGCCAAAGAAAATCAGCTTCTGTTTAAGATGGAAGGGAGCAAACCACTTGGGCATGGCATTTATAAACTTTTTGCAAAAGGAGATACTTGGTTAGTCCTTTCAGACATTAAAATGAGTAAAACACTAGCAATAGCTAAAGATAGTGAAATAAAACTCAACAAATACGGCAGACACATGCTTGCTTTTTTTTTTTTTTAAGATCTTTCACTCAAGATTTCTTTAAAAGGACTGCCATGAGTTTAAAAAAAAAAAAACAAACAACACACAAACAAACAAAAAACCCGCACAAGTTACCTAGGCTTAAAAATAGCTGGTGGTAAGTCACCACCAAGACCATGGTTCTATGAAGTTATTCTGCTCCTTACTAAAAGTCATTTTCCTTTACAATTAAGCCCTCAGGAAACAAATTTTCTGAACAAATGATCTCCCACGCATTACAGCAGCACACTGCTGCCCTGTCTCCTACAGCTTATGATCATGGAGAACCACATGCAACACGTAACACTTCAGAACAACATCCAGATGATGTAGTAACATCAGGACTGCTGTAATCAGCAAACAGAAACACGGTCCCTCGCACCAGGTTATATTCCCCAAGGACTAGACAATGAAAGATGCTGGCAGCTGCTGAAAGGAGAAAAGCTCAATGAATTATACAAGCTGCATTAAAGCAGCTTTCACATTAGCTCCGTAACCAAGGGATAAAGGTTTTCAGGTGGGAAACAGAATCTTAAAACACAGTGTTATCACAAAGTCCAGTATATAGGGAGGTCTGGACTATTTCTCATTGCCAGTCTCTTGTTACATTAACTCTGCAGCTGAAGCCTCAGCATTTGAAACCCTGATATTTCTCACTTGCTAACAGGTTCTTACCCGACTCAAATGCGAGCTACCTGCAAGGAAGAAACAACTCCAAGAGAACCAGAGACAAAGGAAAAATTGTTACATTTCTACAATGATCTGGGACCATCTCATCCATTCAGTTTGTTTTTTTAAAACATATTTCACCTGGCCTTTTCATACCTATCTTTTAGAAAATTTAAAAAAAAAAAATAGTTTTAGTAGTTTAGCTATGTGGGAACGGCTGGCAGGAAATCTAGTTAAAGTTTTCTAACATAACAGAATTACACAGGCATCATGTTATCATCTTGTTTAGAAATGCCACTGGATACAAGCCAGATAATCAGGATTTTAATTAACAGCTAATTAGAGACTTCTCTTGGAGACTCCCAATAATCTCTAGGTATCTCTAAAGTGGTTATCACATCCTTTACAACAACTGTTTGGCACAAATTGGAGTGATCCTTCTTCACTTTTAATGCTCCACCTTGGCTTTTGTGAGTACACCACTCACATTAATGGCAACAGATAAGTAAGGTCAGAAATGGCCTAAAAAAAAAAATCAAGTTACTTCAAATTAAAGTATATTGAAAAGGCTGGGTTTTTTCTTAAAATTCAAATAATATTTATGTTACCATTTACTGAAAAGAAGGGTCTGAAAGTTTGATAAACTTCCATTTTTCAAATAAGTAAAGATATAACTATATTCGAAGGACGTTCCTTTGCCAACAGTGCACAAAACGGGAACTTCTTAGAAGTTTTCAGATATTTTGGTGATGGAATTCCCCCTTTACTTCTGTTTAAATTTATAAATATATAACAATCAGTTGAACTTCTTTAAAAGGAAGGAAGTGCTTGATACAAAACTCACCTTCTCCCTTGGGCAAACATATTTTTGATTAGCCTCAGCCTACAAAGCTCAGTGTTGAATAGCACAGGTAGGAAAAAGAAAAAAAAAAAAAAGAAAAGAGCAATTTAAATTGTTCTGGGACTCGAGGGAACACTACAACATCCTGAGATGTAACCCTGGGATTTTAAATTGCCCAGTAGCACTGCGGTTGCCAGTCAGCCTCAAACACCAGATAGTGCGTCTCAATTCATATTGAGAAGGGATCCACTGTGTGATGCTGATTAGACCAATACATTTTGCTGACATTGCCAGAAACATTTATTTTAATATAATGGAGTATGTAGCAAGGAAAATTTAAGTTTGACCTTGAAAAAAATATTATGCAACAAATAGACTCAGTATGCAGCGATATATACAGAAGTACCGGGAAATTAAAGAAGTTCACCTGTCAACCAAAATATTCAGCCATGGGAGTCAACATGATTTACCCTTATCTAACCAAATTCAGGGTTGGGCCTCATGTATGTTCCAGACAGACTAAATAATGTTATTTCAACATCTTCTTTGCCTATCACCTTTCCCTCTTCTCCAAAATAAAAGGAAATATGAGCAAGATCTTTGCTGGGAATTTGTATAGTTATTATCTAGGTGTACGGATACAGCGTACTGTGCCTGAAGCTAAGAAATACACTATCTTTGCTTTTCAAAGTGGCTGCATCAATCCTCAAGTAACGGAGAATTGATACAACCCAGACACACAAATCACTTTCAAGTAGACAGTCAATCCCATTTCTCTATCCATTTATATCCAAGAACCTAAATGATTCTCCTCTGCTTTGACCAGGGATACAATCTGGCTTGGCAAAAGCGCTCTGACACAGAGAACAACGTACATGGCTATTTTTCAATCCAAGTTGCTCTAAGAGTTATGTATGTTTGATATGGTTTGTTCCAAACAATAGAAAGTCAGTATTTTTTTTCATAAGGACCCTCATCAATACACAAGTAAACTTCAGAGCCAGTTCTATGTCATACAAAATCCACCGTGCTTTAACAGCCGACTTCAAAGAAACTATCAAGAAGCATTTCTGAGGTTGCAAACCTGATCAGCTCTGCAAGGCTCTGTAAGCCACTTACATAAGCCAGGGTCAACACCAGCTCTAGTCCAAGCTTCCCCAGTGACACTTGGGCAGGTTTTTTCTTTTTCCTTTTGCAGATGTAGGTGTCTGCAGTTGTTACAGTGCTGTTGTGCTGCCGCCTCTGCGCAGCACTCAGAAGTCACAGTTCAACTATCGCTAATAATACACAATTTGAATGTTTCTCTGTTTTCTAGTTAAACTTCCTTGAACACGTTGCACATAAAAAATAAACCATCCCCTTGTAACCCCACTCCATCGCACCCCCCACATGCATGTTCTCTCACCCAGACCCCGAGTGAGCAAACAGCAAACTTCTCCTACCAATAAACCTGAACAAGTTACTTTTCCTGAACACTGAAAATAAACTTTGCTCTTCCCTCAAGTCCAACCTGAGACCTCTTTTCAGGAATAATTTATAACGTAGGCAGTATCAGTGCATTAAATTCTCAGCAGAACAGCTCTCACACCTGAGATCACTGGAACTCCCTTGGTTTTTGGTCCTAGGGCACGAATGCTGGAGACATACCCCAGAGACAATATCCCCTGCCTTACCTTTCTCATCTTCACAAAATTTGCTATTCTTGCAGTGTAATCACTGCCTCAAGGCTTCTGTAAAAAAGTGTCCTTTCCCATTTCACTTCCCAGACCCTTACCAGCCTCACCCTCACTAAACATAAAAAACAACACTCTTTTTCCAGACCTTAAGCCACCCTTAATTAAGACAGCTTTCTCCTTTCACCCCCAAAACTGTATATTTTATCTAAATACCATTAAGTTTCTACCACTCACCTTGTTCATTCTGCACAGCTCTGTATTTCTGATTATTCATTCTTCCCACATTAAATCCCAGAAGCTGCTTTCTCTTACAGCATTATAAAAGCTGCTGCTTTTCTTTTTCCATCCTTGCCTCCTGAATCCTTACAGGGTCCAGCTGTTTCCCACCAAGTCCAACGAGCAGGCAACTGATGAATCACAGCTGACCTGAACTCCTCTTTAATCACATCTGACCTTTTCTCACCTTAAAAAAAGTTGAAATCTTGCAGGATGCTATGTAACTTTACCTACGGTCTTTTAAAAACTGTATGATAGAACATAAATATACATGAAATAATTAAAAAAATTTGAACTAGCTTGCTCTGTTGCAATGGTACATGTTTCTTAGATTATGGGACTGTTAGAAGAAATCACTACTTTTGCAGTGTCTTGCTCAGAATATGCACTGCCCCCTCACCCCAGCACCCCAGCCAGGGGCTTGGGGCTTTCTGGCAGGAGAAGGGGTAAATAAACCAGTTGCTGGCATGATCCCAGTACCCGTTGTGTTTTATAATGGTGTGATCCCAGTACCTGCATGTTTTATAATGCCGGGGGAGCTTTACATCCCCTTTAAGCCAGGTACCTCTTTCAAGAACAGCGAGGGGTTTCTGCAGATCTTTAGACGTCTGGGCAACCTTCAGCCAAAAAATGAGCAGATGAAGGGTGGTTGCTGGATCTCAGTTCTAGACCAAGTACTTAAATGCTTCATAAATCCCACATTAGTGTCTAGGTCTTGCAGGGAGGATCCAGTGATGGAGTTTATAAAGTTATAATCACTGCCATCAGATGAAGCTTAGAAGAAAATGATAGATATATTCAGGCTTACCTGCCAGTGGGGCTATTAAGAACAAAACAAACAGAACTGGAAATTATATTAATATATGGTTTTAAAATAAAATTGATTTTAAGTTCACACAACTTTCCTGTAGTATTACACAATGCACTGCCTTTCTTCCATTGTTTTTCTTACCCCAAGAAAAACATTTTTAAGTAACGTGTCAAAGTTACACATTATCAGGATGGGGTATCATGGTTCTGAAAATTTAAAAAGCAGCAGGTTGCTAGAACTCCTAGTTAAAGACCAGTTTTCCAGTATTATTTTTGACACCACTTTTTCTTACTGCCTATTGACATTTCCAACAAATTATTTTTACAGCACAGTCTGTGGATTCATAGAGACCAGGGATGGACATATTAAATTAGCAGTTGGAAGCACTGGTTTCTTCTTTTTGTATTTTTCTGGGAGTGTTTTACACATATTAATTCTGTGCCAGCTGCACTCATTCTGTGCATACCCTGTACAGTTTTATGGAAATTTCTTTTAACTGATTAAAGATGGATGCTACATTAGCATTTATCGGAATACTTTAAAAGTTCCATACTTATTGAGAAGTTAAAGTTTACAAATAAATACACATATCATAACAGCCTATTTATGTATTACTGCTGTAGCCAAACAGGAATATTTTTTTAAAATTATGTAAATGTATTGCAAAATAGTACAACAGAGCAAATCAGACAAAATCACAAATCTGAGTGTCAATATGATCTTCTGACTTACATAACAGAAAACCAATACACAATAAAGTAATGCTTTCCAGGGACGTTATTGATATATTTCAGTTGTCTAAAAAGGATGCCGGCCAGTGGCTGACCCAGCAGGTCTAATTCTTTTTTCTAGTATTCATTTTTTGTTTTCTACCTTTCTTTTGTCATGGTTATGGTGAACAATGATTAAGGTCATATTTTTTTTTTTTTTCATATATTTTGTATTTTTCCAGAAGACTAGCAAATATCATAAATAAAGTAGAATATAGTGAATAGGTCTATAATGTGACATCATAATTTTGTATCATATTTGCATATTAATGGTGCTGATGGGAAGAACAAATTGAAAGCAGTTATTAGAACATGTAAGCTGAATTTTCTTGCATAAGCTATTTTCATATCATGTCACCATAAAAAAAATTGTGATGAATGTTCCCCCTGAAGCTGACAAGTTACAAGGGCTTGTACTAAGGGAATAATAACTCCAAGATTCATAAAAACGGTAATTACTTTATCAACCTTCTAGTCACATTGCAGACACATATACTGAATCACTCCAAAATAAAAATGACATAAAAATTAGGCTTTATGTTGATACTACACTTCTTACCTGAGGTTTCCTTTTTTAAAAAAATGGGTCCAATAGATTACTAATTACCCTGAAACCAAAGAATCAGGTTTATGTCATATATCTTTAAACACCAAGGTAAGGTTGGATGGGATAGTGAGAAAAAGGAGCAGACATCAGAAGCAAAGAAATATTCAAGTTGAAGGATAACATTGCCAAGGAGTAAGTTACTACATATTTTGTCTAGGAATACCAAAAATTAAGAAGTTGACAGCTCCTTGTAAGCCACCTTTTTGCCCAGGAAGGACAGTAGAGATAAAAGTACACCATAAACCCCATCAGCTTAACATGGAGTTGGATTAAGTAATAAATGACATTATGTGGTCATGCCACGATCCAGGAAGATCTCCCCTGTTTCAGATCCCCCTCAGCATTGTCCATCACCACACCAGCTGCGAACGAGATCCACAAATGGGCCCAAACAAATCCTAAAACCACATCGGATTTCTCATATGAAACTGCTCAAAATATCTACAACTGCGCAGCTACAGAAACGACCAGCAACAGCTACATGCATTTAAAAAATGAATATTCTTGTCTCCAGAGGTAGACTTGACATGCCTTTTCAGAGCGCATCTGGTACCTACAGAGAAGACAGCTGAGAAAAGTAGCGCTACCTGCAATAAAGAAGACAAAATGCTAATTGTGATCACGGAGTTTATTACTGAGCAAGGCGGTGATCCCTGCACTCAGTCCCCGAGCCCTGTTTAACTGTGTAACATCTGCAAAGTGGCAGGGTCCTGCTGACACCTTTGCCTTCATCTACCAATTTATTCCTCGGCCAAGAGAGCAGCACGGCCCCTCGCTGCAGGCGGGAGTGCTGCCGACTCCATTTCCAGCACTTAACTCTCCTTGGGCAATCGATAAGGACGGCAAGCATCTCCCTGGGACTGTGGATACTAAAAGATGGTGGGGTGCTTTGGTACCGCCGTGCTGAGCTGTACAGCACTCAGGTCCTTTCCAAACACCCAATAGTTAGTCCTTTGCAGTGCTCAATGTCTTCATTAGCATCCCTGTGAAATAAATAGTATTGCCATCGAGGACGGGCAGTAGGAGCATTTAATTTGCTTGCTCGGAGCTGAGTGGATAAGCAGCATTTGTGCTGTGTTTCAGTAATAGGGTGCAACTGGGGGGCAGAAAGGAGGTGCTCTTTACTTCTTACTCATTCCTTTTACTCATTATGTGCTGCTGGAGCAACCTGGAGGGCCACAAATGTCACCGGGCTGGAAATAAAAGGGAGAGTGTTCTCTCCAATTATTTATATATTTATTTTATTTTAACATGCAATTTGTGTCATCCAGCAAACCAGAGTTTACCTTTTTCTAGATTATTAGGTTTGTGTTCTAATAAAATACAGCTTTAGGGACTGGAAGATTCATGGTGATTTTTTAATGTTCTCATTTTAAAAAGTGTCGGTCAATTCTCCACCAGGGAAACATTGGGCCCTGAAGCAGAGATTCTGTTTTGGGGGGAGAGAATGGGATGAAGCATATTTCAGGGCCTAATGTCCATTGAAAGGCATGGGATTAGAAATGTATGGGATTAGAAATGTATAAAATTAGAAATGTAAATATGATTACGATTTTTAAAGGTTAGTCATAAGACTGAGGCAGAAAAACATCCTCAGAATCAAGCCGCAATTTTTCTGTCTTAGGTATAACGTTACCTTGCTTGTTCTCTCTGTGTAAGCTTGAACTACTCTTTTATAAACTATTCATCACATTATTTTAATGTCTAATCTGTCCTTGTGTCAGGGCAAAAATATAGCCGGACATTCTAGCGCTTTAAGAAGAGTCTCTTGCAGATGGAAATCTCGCTAGAGAATGACTGTATCTTCCTTGTGAGCTTCCAGGCTCAATCTAGCCTGAAAGGAGGCAATAGCTCAGCCTTTGTTCCCGCTCGGTCCTTGACCTCCTTGTTTACAGTGCTAATGGGCACAGCAGTTACTCAGAGGCAAGATGGCATTTTTGAGATGTGAATAATCACGCAAGAAAATAGACTGAAACAGTCGGTACATTCACATCGCCTGCCTAACTCAGCTATTAGCGAGTTATGATGTTCAGCCACTACTACAGATCTATACAAGAACAGAGACAGTGACCTATAGGAAATATAATCTGTATCTTATTACCAGCTCCCTGAGACATTTTTTTCCTTCTGAAGCCCAAGTTTTTCAATGACATCCTTCTAAAAAGACCCTCTTTCATGTCACTTCTATCATTCTGACCCTGTTCTAGTGGGAATTTCAATTTTGTCCTTTGAGACATGCAAATAATGCAAAATTTCACTCTTCTCTTGCCGCACAAAGATCCAAAGAGTAAAACCCCAGCTTGTGATGTGGATGATCCCCTCTGACGTGTGTGACCAGCACCCAACATGTTGTGCTCCTGGTCACAATGCACAAGCTGTCTGTTCACACCGAAGAGCCACGGCTGGCCTGTCCCTGCAGCACTAGCTATTGTGCCAAGAAAATAGATAAAATAGATATTATATACAAATTACATTTACAGAACTTGTTTTTGCAGGAGTGTAAATTATCCTGTTTGACAACACAGTCTTTACGAGTGGAAAAATGTGACATTCACAAATAACCGTCTCAGTGTTCTGCTTGGCAATCAAAGTCACAGATTACAATCCTGGAGATTTTAATAGACCTCCTCAACAGTCCCCTGTAATGCTACTTGAGTGAGCATAAAACACTCTATGTTGAATGACTGTGGCCTGGACTTCCTTAATTATGTGGGAATAAGATGAAGATTTCCCCAAAGCACGGCTGTGAGTCAAATGCATTCAGGTTTGCCCACCTAATGGGTTCAAAACCTCTGCAAACATCAGGTTCATAGGTACCATGGCTCACGGGCTGTGGCCTTAAGCACAATGCACTCAGCAGAGTTGTAATTATAACACTTAAAACTATTCAGAAAACCAAAACTATGCATTAAGAAAAAATGGTAAGTATAAAATACTCTATGGAGAGCAGTTTGCCAGAGGTCATGGTTTTATGCTTCCTAATTCATAAAATTCAGCACTTATCACTGTACTTTGCATCTGACTTTTACAAAAAGACGTATTTTTTGTATCTTGGTGACAATAACACACAGGGAAAGACAGAAAAGTACCTGAGAGATGATCAAGGCTGTATTAATCTGAATTTCTGATGCCACCTTCCCTACTATCCTTTATTATGGCTTTGAAAAGCAAGATCCTTGATTAGCAGAGAACTTTCACCACCAGTGCTGGGGTCTTACACAATGACTGGAGCATAAGAAGAATCATTTTAGGACAAGGAGTCCAAACGCTTGCAAAAAAAGAAGATATTACGGTTTTTTTCTACTTTGTTTTTGGAGCTTTGATCAATACGTAGTAACATTTCCCAGAAACCTCAGAAATCACTCCTCTGTATGTTAGTGGAATCATGGCCCCTTCTCACTTGATTCACAGCCTTAATAAGTTCAGTCATCTGTTCTTCCGAGTATCACTTGAATGTGGAGAAAAGCCTTATTTTGATTTATCAGTCTAGGAAATAGCAGAGTGGTAACACGTACAGCACATGCAGTAATCATTTCCTTACAACAACGCTAAGGTTACACAAATAAGAAGCATCATTTAGAGTTTCCTGAATTTCATAGAAGGAGAGAGGAAAGCCATTCTTTCTCCTGCAGCTTTTAAGAGGCTTGTGAGATGTATATCAAAATCTTAAATAATTTCCACAAGAAAAAAGAGCTTCTGCTTCACTCTCAATTTCCCTGTAATTTCAATGTACTTAATTTTCAGATTAAGTTGATATAAAGAAAAGTGATGTCACTGTAATGCTATTAGCCATCTGACTTTCTAAGCAGAGCTATAGCCATGAAAGATTACTGGAAATCATGTGGTTAAAGTGCTGCAGTACATGTAGAAAATGTAGCAAGTAGGGTCAAACTTGCAAGCAAATTCACACGATAAGAAAGAATTGCTTTGATGACTTTTAAAACATCATAGTCATACTATATTGGGTCATCCACACTAGCTTGAATCTTTTTTAAAGTTGCAATAAATTGAAAAATCTAATTTCTTGGATGAAATATTTTTATTTTTAAGTCAAATTCAAGCTTGATTGAAATGTACTTGCAGGATTTGCAAAGTAAGCCAAGTCTGTAAAGCAATCAAGAAATTCTGATGTAGAAGGAATAGTGTCATACGTGATCTCCAAGTTTCCAATATGAAGTTTCCTAGCCATGTACGAGGGAGGGGTGCTCAGGGGTTCAGCATATCTGGTAGATACATTCTCTTCTGGTGGAACTAAATATATTTAGTTGCTAAAACTAAATGGGAGGCATATAAAGGTGCATTTGAAAATGCATTAAAAATCCTCTGAAAGATCTGTTTCTAATCAGAGGAGGTTAAAATACAATAATGTTTCAAATTTTCAATTAACTTTCAGCAATTCCTCTATTTTTCCTATCAATCAGTAATCCGCTAGCTGCTATTTTAAGCAGATAATAGTGTTTACACCAGTAATTTGGGCCTGACCAAAGAAAATTCTTGCATCTATTTCACTTAGCCAGATCCAGGAGGGACACATGATCTGGACACCTTGTTCTGTCTGCAACACAAAGATAATAGGCACAAGTTATTGCAGAATACACTTTGGGAAGCCTCTCACTACATTGCACTGTGCATACACCAGCATGTAAAATTTCATATAACTATTTGTTTTAAGTCCAGCTATCTGTAAACTTAATGGGTGACCTAATATTTTGCCCTCCAGTGTCTACGGGCTGCTCTTTGAGGATTTCTGGATGTTGGCGTACAACCGGCATAATTTGACTTTTTCCTGAGAAATAAAAGTATTTTTCCTCTATCTCCTTCTGGTTGGAATGTGATTATCAGGCCAGGGGTTCAGTGTTATTTTATTGTCTGGCAGCTTTAAAATAGAATCAAGATATTACATATCTGTTTCCTTGATAGCCTTTGCAAGAGTTTGTCTTTGAGAGTGTATGAAGCTGCATTTCCCTTGGATCTCTTGCCATGAAGTGCTCTGACCCTCTCTGCAGCATCCTCTGTGCCCTATGCCTTGAAAGGAGGCTGTGGCACAGCATCCTGCAGCCCAGCCCGCAGGGTACTTGAGGCCAGACCTGCAGGAAAAAATACCTTGCAGGTTTAGGACCCTCCCCACAGAATTGTTGGGGGGATGTTAAAATAGAGAGCAGAGAGCTGGGCTAGGAAGGAATTTAGACAGCAGGCTATTTCTGGGTGAAGTGAACTGGAAAGAGCTTTTGTTTCTGTAACAGTTGGCAGGGTCGCAGCTCACTGGCAGAGAAATCCCAGAGCAGGGGATAAGATTTTGGATGGAGGCAAAGCTCACACAGAACTCTTGTTTTCCACAAAGATGTTCTTGCAGAGAGAGGGGTAAAGGGGATCATCCTCCAAAGAGACCCCAGCGTATTCACTCTTGCAGGTTTGCCATGTGCTGTAACTCTGAGATAGTATTGTCCTATCTTCTGTATTATTTTAGGAAGGTGCAAAAAATAGTTGAGCACTTGGAGTACTTACTCCTGGACTACGCCGCAGTTGCTACCACCTCCTCTGCTTTACATGTAGCTGAGGTTCAGCACATACATCCCATCACAGGAGACAATGCGCCCACGCTACAGCTTCATGCTCACACTCTGCAATGGCACTTCAGGAGGCAAAAAATATGACTTCAAATGCAGTACACCTCTACCAGCATCGTTTTCCTTAGATGGGCTACTAAAGGACAAAGCAGTTTTAAATAACCCTTTCATGTCATCAAAGAAATCCTCGTATCGTTAGTCATTTGCCGGGACAAAAAAATCCACAGATTGCTTGAGGGGAGCTTTTCTCCTCTTTTTCTGTATCTGTAATAACAATTACTGCCAAAAGTCCAGAGAAATGAAAACTTAGCAGAGCTCGTGGTAGGTATGACATACATACCTTTTACAACAGGATCAACACAGGCTCTTTGCTTCTTTTTACCCTTAAAATTATTTTAAATTGGCTTGTTGGGACCAAACAGATTTTCCCCAAACTGCGTCGCCAATTCTGCTGTAGCTTTGGAGATGAGATAGCTGGCAAACATTACAAAATACCTGCTGTGTCCACAGGCTTTCTGGAAGGCTTGAAGCCAACTTCACTGCTAGAAACTCCACCTCTCAAAACCTTCCTTAAGTACTGTATTTTGATTAGTGCAAAACCGTTCCTACACTGTGCATACACATTCTGCATAGGAAATCCTTGCTGCAGGTGGTGCATCACGGTGGAGGGACGGACAGAAAGGTCTGTACACCTCCCTACACCTCCCTGGGCTTAACTACTCCTAAGAGGGAGAGTCTTTCAGGGAAGAGGCTGGGATATTTCTCATATCCTCATCATTCCCCAAGGTACCAAGGGAAGAGCAGCTCACATGCAAAGACCATCAATATGTGGGCTTAGCCTTAAATTGCCTGTCACGCCATGTAGGTAATGTTACAATTACTGGCATCTCTGGACGTTAAACTCTGTCGTATGCTGAAGTGCAGTGCGGCAGAAGAAGTTCCTTAAGTTTTCCTTAAGGCAGAACATTACATTTTCCCTTTAAATACCCTGATTCTAGATGTATCTGATGCAGGCATTATTATTATTTTTTTACAAAAATCTACCTGCAGTTTCTCTTTATAGTTCAGTTATACAACCACTCCCAACCCCTGTCATTTTTTTGCATTCAGACACTTGCACCAATAATGGGTGCAGAACGAGCTCTGTACTGATAGGAATCTGCTACGAATCCGCAAAGGCAGATTTTCTTATTAAACAGCAGCTTTATTTAATGACCTGGAGGGTACAGCAGCACGCGACTAATTTCCCTACCAACCACACCTTCCAGCACACAGGAAAAAGGTGATGGCTCTCCTTCCAGAAAATTCACTAAGAGTCAGGTAAGTATGAGAAGTACAAGTAATTGTATCAGAAGGAAACTAAACTACTTGTACAATGTCACCAACAACTTTAAAAATGAGCAAATTTGAACCTATAATAAACTAACACCAGAAGAAATAATAAAAGAAGAATAATGCTACACCTGAGTGAAGCTGGTCACTAACAGCGTCACCGAAATGTTAGCAGAAAATGCATACACACATAGCTAAGGACCTACACAATCAAGAAGTATGACATCTCTTAGTGTGGAAAAAGTAGATGACAGATGACTTTTTTGTTGCTGTAAGACAACAAAATAGAGTTAAGTATTGAGAAGCCTACTAAAAACACAAAAGTGATAAACTAAATGTGAGATTCCAATGAGCATTTATGCTGCCCTTAGATACTGCACATAAGAAACAAAACGCTACTGAAAGAGGTGACTGATGTCTGTATCCCTGGAAAAGCCAACTTATTACCAAGTAGAAGTAATAAGTAATACTTAAAAAAAACAGATCCTGGGTCAGCCTTCTAAGTTTTGACTTATGGTGCAACAACTGAACTCTCATATAATATATATAATTAAACAGAAAGTTGAAATTCTTTTTAAATACAGGTTTTTAAAGATGTGGCTTCAATACAGCTTTATTGTATGGTCAGTAATTAATTACAATGTACAAGATTGTCTGAATATAATCCCCCCATCACCAATACGGGGAAAGCTTCAGGGGAATTTCTGATTTAGATGTTCTGTTTGGTTGGTTTTATTTGCAAGTAAGACCACAAAACCAAATGAGAAATAGACCCTTGTTGGAAGCACGGAGTACCTGAACAAATCCTCCCTACTTAGACGCAGCTCCTGAAAAAAGTAACTAGCTAGTAACTCTAGCGCTGAGATATCTCGTAATGAGGGACTTGAAAGCTTCTACATTAAACAAGAGGTTACACGTTTAGATACTTTTTTGTAAAAAGTTGGCAAAGCAAAAGCTCCATTATCATCTGTAGTGAAAAGCTCTGTCCTATGACAATATGATCTCTGCCTAGATTGAGAAAAAGTGAGCTATGATCCGTCAGAGCAGTAAAAAGACACTTCAGCTGTTGATTCCTCAAGCAAACCCTGTAAAAATGGTGGCAAGACATTTCAAGTGGAGAGATTTCATCTGAGAAAGCTGCTCTTGTATTTTGCTGGAACCAAATGTGTCTGACTTTGGGACGCAGGGCAGGTACATTTGTTCTGGCAGCCTTTTAATCAAATCTGTTCTCTGGTGAAGAGGCAGTTCTTCTGTGTGACAGTAATGTAGATTTATGGAAAATAACAAGGTGATCAGCTGTCCTGCGGAGTTATTATTTTGTTTCATTCAAAAAACTAAGACTCTAAGACTAAACTGATGGCTTGATGTATGCAATGATAAGCAGCGCCTGTTTCATAGTTCAATGAAGTTAATGGAAAAACTCCCATTGCCTTCACTTACGAATCAACCAGCAAGTTTAAAAACACGGCAAAACAAAAACTTAGAAAGAAAAACAACTAGTGTGAGATGAGTACCAGAACAGTAACCATTTTATAAATATCCAGGTTGTTACAATAATTTCTTTTGACTCCATTCTTGTCCCTTTGTGTTCCCTGGGTTTCAATATTCTAGCAAATGTATTTAAGGTAAGATTAATCACTGAAGCAGTGAATGTAAAATTAATATCCCAGAATATGACTAGAATATCATTAGGACATGAATTTTAAATTTATAATCATGTTTATGCAAAAATAATTACTACTTTTTTTCACTCATCTACCTCCTGATAATAATCTCATCCTAATAAACTCTGTCAGATCAACAGAAGTTCTGTCATTGACTTCACTGGGCACGGGAGCAGACACCTAGCCAGAGAATAAAACATACTACATGATCCAGTGCATCCAAGTAAAGCTGCTTGTGTTTCAAACACCAATCTACAAAAACACTCAACACTTCTATTTAGTCCTTTGCAAAAAAATCCCTGGGAAAAGACTATAGAGCAATGAATACTAATGAGAAAACTCATAGGGCAGAAATTAAAGATGATGCAGTTACAGATATATATTCTCATCTTTTCTGTCAGCGTACAAGGAAATATCCAAGTCAGTAATAAATGCTGTAAGAGCTTTGAGACAAAGTCCTATGTTGAAATCACAACTAGACACAACACTTTTGTGTCCTTCCTCTTTCTTGTTTATCAGGTCAGAGACATTTTCAGGAAACCTGACATTTTCAATTTTTTAATTAATATTTCCCAAACTTCCTTTCATGCATACAAAATTGCTTATGCTGAAATATCTGGAAGTATCAGAAGAATCCAGTTGGCTTCACAAATACAAAACTGTGGCTTTCACTAAATAGAGTATCAGCTAAAAAATATCCTTCATTTAACCACAAGCAAAATATCACGGTTGCAGGCAGGTCAAGTTGAAAAGAATACACTTTTCCACCAGGATACAGACTAGCCAGAAAACAAGATATATCACGGTGTGCAACTATTACCACCAAGCTAGCCCTCTCAGCTGAGCCCTTCTCCACTCTCATATCTGTTTGCAGTGGGAGTCCCTCAGAGGAAGCATTTCCATCGCTCATTTTTACCCACAATAGCTCGATCCTGAGCCTTTGCAACACTGCATGACCTAATCACAGGCGTCAGCTTATACACGGAGACTCCGTGTATTTCTGAACTACCTGAGATGCTGCTCAGGAGTAGAGAAAATATGGCAAAGTTTCTGATTTACCTCTAACAGGGCTCTTGTGCATCCTCGCAAAACTCTGCCCGGCCGTTAGAGCTCCCACGCAGACCCACTGCGCAGGCTGCATGGGCTAGGACCAGTGCAACAAATACCCAAAGTGCTCTTTGGTGAAGCAGATGCTACAGTAGCTGCTTTTTCTACTGAACCACTTTTTCTGTACTGAATGGTAATGTCAAGTCCTTCTAAACCAAAAAGCCCAAATTGTGCACTGTCTTCTGAGCCTTTTCACAGATAGGAAAATTCCTAACTCAAGTGAGAGTAATCTTACTGGTTCTCCATCTGATACTTTACCTTGCTTGCAAAGTTCTGGTTTTTCCTTTATAAAACACATACAGCAGACTTAGTGTGAGTTCCAAAACTTTTTTTACCAAGACACTTTGTAGACTTAATTGAGATAGATAAGACAAAGTAAAGACAGAAAAGTAAATGAAATGGAAGGGTACGAGGATGGTTAATGGTGCTCATGGTCCCATTGTTAGAGCTGTACCAATCTACCTCTTCAGATTTTGTCCCAGGTCTTATCCAACAGCCCTATTTGATGAGCAAGGAGGGTAACACCAGGCAACGGCACAACTGCAGCACTGAGAAACCGCATGAGTGCTTGCTATGCTAGGATTGATGAGCCATCCTTTTTTATTCACCCTTCTCCTCAACATCAGTGTATACCTTCTTCTTTTGACACTGTCCTGCAAGACATCCTTGTCTCTGAACTGGAGAGACACGGATTTGATGGATGGACCACTCTGTGGAGAAGGAATTGGCTGGATGGTCACACTCAAAGAGTTGCGGTCAACGGCTCAACAATGTCCAAGTTGAGATCGGTGACGAGTGGCGTTCCTCAAGGGTTGGTGTTTAACCTCTTTGTCAGTAACATGGACAGTGGGATTGAGTGCACCCTCAGCAAGTTTGCCGACGAGACCAAGCTGTGTGGTGCGGTCGACACACTGGAAGGAAGGGATGCCATCCAGAGGGACCTGGACAGGCTGGAGAGGTGGGCCTGTGTGAACCTCATGAAGTTCACCAAGGCCAAGTCCAAGGTCCCGCACCTGGTCGGGGCAAGCCCAAGCACAAATACAGGCTGGGCGGAGAATGGATCGAGAGCAGCCCTGAGGAGAAGGACTTGGGGGTGCTGGTTGACGAGAAGCTCACCATGACCCAGCAATGCACGCTGGTAGTCTAGCAAGCCAACCGTATCCTGGACTGCATCACAAGCAGCGTGACCAGCAGGTTGACGGAGGAGATTCTGCCCCTCTGCTCCGCTCTGGTGAGACCCCCCCTGCAGTACTGCCTTCAGCTCTGGGGTCCTCAGCACAAGAAGGACATGGACCTGTTGGAGCGAGTCCAGAGGAGGCCACGAAGATGATCCGAGGGCTGGAGCACCTCTCCTAGGAAGACAGGCTGAGAGTGTTGGGGTTGTTGAGCCTGGAGAAGAGAAGGTTCCGGGCAGACCTTAGAGCAGCCTTCCAGTACCTAAAAGGGCCTACAAGAAAGCTGAGGAGCCATCTTTTACAAGGGTTTGTAGTGATAGGACAAGGGGCAATGGCTTTAAAGTGGAAGAGGGAAGATTTAGATGAGATATCAGGAAGAAATTCTTCATGGTGAGAGTGGTGAGGCAGTGGCACAGGTTGCCCAGAGAAGCTGTGGATGCCCCATCCCTGGAAGTGTTCAAAGCCAGGCTGGATGGGGCTTTGAGCAACCTGGTCTGGTGGAAGGTGTCCCTGCTCATTGCAGGCGGGGTTGGAACAAGATGGTCTTTAAGGCCCCTTCCAACCAAACCACTCTATGATTCTATGACTCTATGATTCATGGAAAAATCCACTTCAGAACATCTAAAACTTCTACCTACTTCTTTTAAATGATTGTGCGGCCAAAATTTCTTATGGGGATGCAGGAGTGGCTGGGGGGG
>NW_009609962.1:69028-98254 GCF_000690535.1 Cariama cristata
GATAAGCAGTTCCTCTGAGCGCACTGAGATGTAAAATATTTTCCCCCTTTTCTTTGCAAATGTAAATCGCAGTAAATATTTGGGATTGATGTATGCCACCTTAACTTACTGTCTGTAACTTTCATACAGTCTTCAGCATCAGCAAAACTCAGATGTTAAATACTTTGGTTTGTGCAGCAAGTCATGCAACTCAAGTATAAAGTTTCTCATATTCCTCATGGCAATGATACTTGGAGTGGCAGAATATTTTTTCTCCCTCTTCATTAGTCTTTTGAGTCCAATCCTGCCATTGATCAGTTCACCAAACTCCAAGTGACTTCAACGCGAGTTCATATAGAGCTCACTGGAAAAGTGGGATTTATTAACACACTGCTGGAGCTCACAGACTGCTGCTGCTACCTTATTGATCAGATCCTGTGAAACAGCATGTCTACCCAGGGAGATTACGGATATAATCAAGTAAGGGGCATCAGACTGACTGGTATTTTTACAAGTTTCATATTGCTTGTTATTTTCCTGGTGCTATGTGTGAGGAAACAAAGGTACTAACAATGCAGGAGGGAAATAATCTCTAAAAGGCGAATATAAAATGAACTTACAAAAACTAAGTGGCATTTACCCTAGGCAAGAAAAGATTTTATCTGGGTCTTATCAACAGTGCTTTTCAATGTCTGAAGTCCTCACAATAGATCTTTTTGGGGTTGAGGTTTCTTTTCTCACTTAGCTTTAATCTTTCCAGTCAATCTAGCCCAACAAACTTTTTTTCTGATGAAAGATCCCAGTTGACACAGGCACAGGGTCTACCTAACCGTTCTAGGATTTAGAAACTGAGTTTGCTTTCCCATCTGATATGCCTGGGCTCAAGGTTTCAGGTGGACTTTAATCAAACGCACATTGCCCTTTGCTTGATCTGAACAATCAGCTCAGAAATTTCTCATTATGGCTTTTGTAAGAAGGAATAATAGCCTGTCTTCTTGCGAGCAAACACAATTTGAATGAAAAAAATTAATGGCTGTTTCTCTTAATTTTTTCCTCCTACTGATGTGATAGGTTACATACAAGGTGTAATTACAATAACGTCAAAGTCGCTGTTGAAAGAGTTAATCCACTAGGAAAAATTCCCACCAGGAAAAAAACCTAAAATAATCTATGGTATGCAGATGAACCGTTCACTTGATAGCTCTTCTGTGATCAAAATGAAACTAAGCTGAACTACTGAAACAATAAAAGCAAATTGTTACTTGGGGTTTGAAAACCTCAATTAAATAAATATTATGCAGTAAACAACATTCTGGATTTCAATTAGGATAAAACAACTGAAAAAGGAGTTACCAACCATTTGTGTTTATCTTATAGTAACCTTCAAATAGTTTTTACAGGAGAGTATATAACAGAGGTTTAGCTTAAAAAAATACACAAAAGTCCAGTTTTACTTTCAGCAGCATCAAAAAGTCATCTTAATATGTATTTTCCCTCCTGAAAAGTTTGTGTAAAACTTTAAATTAGATAAATATGGGTATTGACGGTGGTTTTCTGGTCCCAGCTTTTCAATTACTTTTAAGAAAGCAAAGCATTTTGAAAATAATGTGATCAATTTGTTGCACTTGCTCTAACAAGATGAAATAGCCATCTAATTATCCAGCCAAACAAAAATGAATGCTAACTGGGGGGTAACTAATTTTAAATGGCAGCTACCAGGATGGAAGATCATGCCTCATTTTGCATTTTTTCTGGTAGGTATAATGCAATGCAATACAGTATTTGCATTATCCATTTGGTTTTTTGTAATACTGTTCACTTTGTAACAGAGTTGAATCCCTTGCTGAGTTACCAGATTCCAGTATGTCTTTTACAGCGGAGCTAAAGCAGATTTCTACAGAGACTGAAGACACAATCCATAGTCTCATCCCTCACCAGTCTGTCCCAGCTCTGCAACTGCGTTCCTACAGCAAACTGCAGTTGACTTTTTCATCCCAGAGCGCAGTACGTAAGAGAAGCACAAGCTGTAACATATATTACTATGGCTTAAAGAAGAAGATGTCTTGTTACTTCTTCAAGTGACACAGTCAACCCACCCAGCAACGTGCCCGTTGGGTGATCTAATTACTTCCACGGGAGCGGTGGGAACGGCGGCACATACATCACGCACGCGTCCACGGGGCCGTACAAGTGTCACTCGACTGGCAGCGCAGGGGTACGTAAAGCACTAAGTGCTGCATTCCTCATGGATAACACCAGATCTGTGCTCCTGAGTCCCCATCGTTATTTTTAAAGGGGCTATCTGAGAACAGCTGAAAGAAAAAAAAAAATTGCCAGTGTTGTAACAAATGGGTGGACTTTTGTCACCTCAGGGAACATGTCGTGTTTGAGCTCTTGGGATAAAGGCCACGGTTGAAAGCTGCCTGCTCTTAATGCAGCTCCAGACGTGGCTGATGGCTGATAGTGGGTCTCTTCACAAGGCACCAGTCATGTCTCTGGGTGCTTCTGATCCTGAGGAAGGCTGAAGCATCAAAGTCTCCAGGATCTTCTGTTTCATCCGGGAGCTGTGGCAGTAGGAGTTGGGACACAAACCTCTTCCCTGCCTCCAGCTGGCTGAAGAACATCACCTTCACAAAAAAATCTATTTATGTACGCGGACTGTTCAAGTATCAACTAATGTCAATTAAGCGGTCTTCAAAATGTTGAAATATTGAAATTCCAGCCTTCTTATCAATATTGTTGCATTATTCAGCAGTAAGGCAGCACATTCTCAGTGCAGACAAAATTATTGGTCTAAAAATGAAAAGTTAAGCTAGTAAGGAAACGGCAATGACATTTCTAGAGGCTGACATTTCTGCACAACATGGTGAGCTATTAATTCGCTAATTACTCACATAACACTACTTCAATGCATACTTTAAACAACAATTTAAATTGAACCTGAAGATTAAAAAACTTGGCCTAAAGGCTTGGATTTCTCCCTTCATTTTACACTACAATCTCTAAAGTAAATTAACAGGCACCATTTTTGTGTGGGTTACTCAGGAGGTGAGGTGAGAACTCGATGGTTGGATCCTACACTGTGCCTTGGAGCAACAGTCACAACTGCCATATACCAACTCCTCTATACCAGCAGAATTAGGAGGTGAGGTGAGAACTCAATGGTTGGATCCTACACTGCCTTGGAGCAACAGTCACAACTGCCATATACCAACTCCTCTATACCAGCAGAATTCATATATTTTGACTAACTTTTGTATTCCCAGGAATACCACCCATGTCCAGAAACACAATTGGTTTTTGCCATTGTTCGCTCTCTACTTTTTAGCATGCTGTTGAAACACCTACATTCACACCTGGAGTAAGGCAATTGCCAGGACGCTATCAGACCTCCTCTGTATGAGGAGCCTGGGAAGGGATCACACATGTAGGTGACAATACCTTCTCCTGTCATTTCTTTAGGTGATGATTCCGCAAATTCGCTTTTAATTCCGCTTTATTAAAGAGCCAATGCCTTACGAAATGTCATTATACCAGATCTCTGCTGCCAGGTAAATTTCACCAACCCAACATCCTGATAGGGAGGATTTGGGTAGGAAATTTTTTTTTTTTTTTTCACTAGGAATCTGGAAGTGAGGCAATTTTTTTTGTCCCAAGAAAACAACAGAACGACCTGTACACAGCAGGCCAAAGCATCAAGTCAGATTTCCAATGCAATGTCCAGCTCTTACTCAGCCAAGACTCACATACCTTCTCCAACAAGCCAAGTCAACACTACAGTCAAGCCTCAGCTGAGGGCAGTCCTCGTGGCCCTCCTTTCAGTCCCTACCTCTCATCTGCTCCCCTTAACCTCCCAGTCTCCTTGCTAGCTTTTTTACCCTGCTTAGAGAAAGACAAGTCCCTAAAATAGGGTGCCTGTCTCTATTTTAGAGATCCCAGCAGAGGCAAAGACCTTGCCCACCACCAACACCTCATCAGTTTTGTTCTGTGTTACCCACAGGACAATTGCTGAGGGTCAAAAGGAAAAATTTCCACTGCCCTTACACACAAATGGCCTGCACTTCCACATAACCGACAGCTTCCAGGTTCACAGAAGAAAGATTGACAGTTCTGTGATGTGGAACATCAAGCTAAATCCAACCTAATTCATTTAAAAGAAAATCCATCTTTTAACACTTCAGTTGGTTGATTTTTTTATCAGCATAACACAAAACCCACAGCATAGCCAAATTCAGAAGTGACATTGGGGCTATTTCTTTCTCTCCTCGTTCCCAGTTTCTCAGTATTTGTTTGGATAATGTATGTAAAAAAGAAATGAAGAAAACAGCAAGAGGAAATCAGGCAACTCCAAGTTACCTGGCAGTATGTTATATCGCACACCCTCTGGAAACAAGCTCTTCTTAAGTTCTCCAATGGTACTGAGTATTAGAAGAAGAAAATTCATGTTCGGATGATTTAGAGCTCTTTAACTATTATTTTGTTATTTCTGCATGTCTCTTGCGAAATGCTGTTTCCTATGTAAATTATGTGCCGACAGGCAGGGAGAAAACAATCGGTCGTCTTCAAATGGAAGGTTTAAAGGGCCATATTTGACCAATCTCCCTAGCTATATCCCTTAATGGAAAGCTTATCTAAGTATATAGAGATGCATATATGTGTGAGTGTATACTCTACTTACCTAATGTCCACACAAAGAAGTTTAAGAAGCTTTCTTGTACTCATCCCGAGTCCCATCGCTTTCTTTCTGTAGACACATGTTTAGGGTACATTAGAGAACGGGATGCATATGACTAAAACCTCCTCGGTTCAAGCTATATTCAGCTCATCTAAAATGCCTCCACTGCTGTAAATTCTAGTCTAAACAGAATTCTTTCATAAGATACCAGAAAGCTGAGATGTAGCAAGCTGCTATTAGCTGGCTAATGTCTTTTCCTCAGACTTCTTTGTTGCAGCCAAGCAGAAGCTCACAAAAAGACATCTCAGCCAAAAACGCCCTGCTCAGAGTCCTGGAAGGCTTAGAGCAGGATGCACAAACCTTTTTTATGGAGATGAAGAGGAAAGTAGGTGAGTTTCGCATCAAATGCATGTAAACAGACTGGTAGATAAAACAATGTATTTACAAAATCTAACCTATGAAAAATTAATGGTTTTAAATGTTTGTTAAGGACAAACAACTGTGACCTCATATGTGAAATAGGAAGGTTGGGTATGGAGAACCAGGGAAGATGAGAGTGTGAATTTGGGAGAGCGCCAGTACAAATTTATAGGAAATCACTGAAAGCTCACAAGGCTGCTCTTAAAAATTGACTTTCCTCCTCAGTCTCTCTGTAGATCTTGCAGTGACATCTTATTGTTGCTAAGTGAACAAAGAAGCCCTGAATATATGGTTAAATCACACACAATAGCAAACATTAATTAATTGATATTTGAATAGCGTACTGAGAGTGTAACAGTTGTGCAAGTGGGATTTGGGGAGCATTCACTCACATTTGACATCTCTGGCATTCTCAGTTCTCTTTTCAGCTCCACGGTGCAGCAAGAGCTGTGATTTTAGTGATACACAATGCCTGATGCACTAGTTGCCGTGGCCGGGAGGTTAAGGTGGGTGGCGATGGTGGTGGCTTTGTCTTCCTTGTCACTGCTAGAAGTAGTCATGTTCTTTGAGCACAATGAGATGATGCAGGTGATCTTTTACTTTTGAAAGTCTCAAGGCATGTATATTTTTATTCAATTTCTCTGAAAGGTCAGTACCATTTAGATCACTTATCAATGATACTTCCTTGCCTATGTATCATTTTTACACTGTGGCATCAGTTTTCTTGGTTCAACAGTCAGCTCCTAATAAAAGAGGATGACATGTATTAGAAGTAAAGAAAAATAGCTGTAATAATCACGCTCCAGTCCTACTCACTTGTCTCTTAACCTCTTTCTTTCAAAGGCTCCCACGCTGCAGTGCTCAGAAGAAAGTTACCATTGAATTATCTACCAGAAATCTACTGGCATCTATCGCTGCTTTGGTGCAGCAGCATGCAGGGCAACAATAACAGATAACTCTTCTCAAGATCCCTGCCCCTCTTCTGTCTCAAAGTATGGGTCTAGAAATAAAACCTGTTGCAGACATTGAATATTTTTTAAATTAAGCTCACAGTTTCAGACAGATATCAGTTCCGACCGACAGCTTGGCCCCCCAGGACCCCGGCGCTTGCCCGCTGCCCCCCTGCTCCTTACAGACATTGTTCTGGGGAAGCTGTTCTACAAAATTCTCACTGATCATGAAAGGCAAATAAACTAAATCCCAGAAGTAAAGGCAAAAGCATCAATACAGTTTTCTCTAGCAGCTCACTGCTATTTATACAGGTGACTGTGAACATTCACACATCAAAAAAGTGGTATTTTGGCATATCTTCCAGAAGCAGTTGTCTCCCTAATGGATAGCACGGTAAATATGCTGTCCCTGATGAGGAAAAGATGCTTGAATCATTACAGCAATAGTCTGTAATGAAAAGGATGCAGATTCAGTTCCCTGTCAGATTTCCCGATACAAGATTCTTCAGATATCTCACGGGTACCTTTGGATTTCAGTACAAGGATCTAGGTGGCTTTTAACGCCACAATTAAAATTTCTGTGGTTTTCCTAACTTCACAGAGGAATTATCAAGATTGATACATTAAAGAATGAGGGATTCATTAGGCAGCTGGCAGCACACAGCTTTGGTATCTAAAGTGGATGGAAATTGGGACTGGTTGAATGAAGCCTCCAACCTAACACTGAACTGGTTCCACCAATGATGGGTTCAAGAGAGCAGGGGAACAGCTGTGGTCTGCCCCCTTCATAAGGCATAATAGCTACAGAATTGCTGAGATATACCTCTGTCCCTCAAATTCCCTTTCAGAGGGGCCCAGAAAACTTCCCAGCAGAGGACAGTTGGGTCTCTCTCTCTGCATGACATGATGTCAGGGCTTTCCTCATTCTTGCCACCTTCAGAGCAGAGGTGGGACAAACACATTCATCCAGTGTTTTCCATGGACAGGCAAGACAATTTCACATATATATTTTTTTAAAAGCACGTTTTGTGCTGACCTTGCAGCCCAGGCATTTGGACTGCAATCTGCGCTATCTCATTTCTAAGATTAAGCAGTTAAATAGTCTTGGCCTGGATCTTCTTAATCACGGTAACACCATTTTTACAATGATCTGGGCTGAAAGGTTTAGTATTAAGGACAATCACCCTCTTCCTTTACTACCAGCCAATGCTGAGCCAGTTCATTTAATAGGAAAATCATTGTGGGCTTCAGAAAGAATAAGATCAGGGTTAGGCTCCTGTTGACATGGAAATACTGAGAAACGTCTATTAAGAAGTGTCCCAAGCACTGAAATTCTCTCTATTCCTCATTCATGTCTTAATGAAGATGCTGCCACACATCAAAATTTGGAGGTTGTCTTTCTGTTGAATGTTAGTGCAAAGAATAAATAAGAATTAAGATTGATTAGAGGTATTTTGGCACTAAAAAAGCCAGTGTACTACATGTCCTTGTCAGTGCTCCCCCGTGTATCTGATAGGAATAGCTGCAAGGACTGGAGAAGCAGTAACTTTTGCAAAGTACTGTATCTCCTGCAGAAGCATCACATTAAGTAGACCATTTCCAATGAATCCCAAATGCTCATGTTCATTAGCTTTTTGTGAAAGCAGAAAACCATGTAAAATGTACATTGCGCAGCATGACTTGTACCAGTGCCCTAAACAGTGAAAGAAGTCAAATCACACCCCCAGATTAAACATTTACAAGAAAAAAAAAAAAAAAATCTGAGCAAAAGAAACATTGTTCCGTAAATTGCAATCGAACAGAATTGGGAAGACTATGATTTCTTTGCACAAGAGCATGAGGTACATGTATTTTAAAATCAGCTAATATCTGCTTTATAGACCTTTAAAACAGAAAATAATGTATTTTGCTATTACTTCAGATAAACAGTACATGATGAGCCTGGGAACTTTGTTCAGCATGGAATAGGATATTAAACAGCAAATGTGTCAGTAATGTTATCAAATCAAAATCACAACATTTATATGTTACCTTTTTGTTTTTTTTAACCTGAGAGATAGTGCCTTATACAAACAACGTTCTCCACAAGTAAGGGACTACAGATGCTGATGCTGAAAGAAGCAGACGTAATTTCTAAGGCTTTGCTTAGATGTGGGAACGTGACAGCAGTTCCCAGTTCCTGGGATGGATGTGGCAGGATGAGACCTAAATGCAGCCTCCCCTATCCACCTCCATGCGCCTTCTAGGTTGCAGCTAAAGAAACTCTCACCTTGTGGCCCAGAAGGACCTCCAGCTTGGAATCCTGCTGGGAAACTTTCTTCTTCGGTCAATGTTAGGTATTTCTACTTTTTACACGGACAAATCAATGCCTCAGACATCAAGGACTTCACAAACAACACTTTGAACCAGTAAAGAGATTGAGTTCACTAAACGGAATATGACAAATGTCATCGTTGACTGGAAGAATTACTGGTTTTCCTCGTATCTTTACAAAGAGTGCAATCTATCTCATAGCTAGGAGAAGTATTTTTTGCCATGTTGGTGAGCTCGACCAAAGTAAAGAGTGGATTTAAACTGGAATATTCACTTGCTTTTACTGCTGTGATCACTGTATAAATTTTGCACATGGTGAGCATCAGGATGCTCTTGACTACCATGTGCTTATTGCTAGTTCTTTTTGCTCATGTATATAAAAGTAAAAAATGAACAAAAATATTATCTAACTCACCGGGGAGTTATGAACTGTCACTGTTATTGATAACAACAGGAAATGAAATCTGCACCCATTCCCCTTGCTCAGCATCAATGTGGTAAAATCATAAAGCAACTGGACAATGCAGAGCCTGTGTTTCTCAGTGCAAGGCAAGGGACCAGTTTCAACATCATGCCACCTCAGTCTGGCATCTCTGTGACTTCAGTAATTTCGACTGAATCATAGTGGAGTGGTGAATCAGACCCCTGCGGCAACTCCTTCTTCTTCATTTTCCAGTTCACCAAACAACTTTGTCTATGGCAGTTCCGCAATACATTTTTACATGTCTCTGACTTTAATAAAACGTTTCAGTGTCTGCTGAGCTGTGGTCCAGACGTATCACTATATAGTAAAGGAGATGTAAGTAATCTACTTAATCAAATCTGAAGCCACAGCCAGGATGCTACATTTGATGGACTATGGCCAAGGACAAATGTTTCATAACCGTGTCCTGGGCTGCATCACAAGCAGCATGACCAGCAGGTCGACGGAGGGGATTCTGCCCCTCTACTCTGCTCTGGTGAGACCCCCCCCGCAGTGCTGCCTTCAGCTCTGGGGTCCTCAGCACAAGAGGGACATGGACCTGTTGGAGTGAGTCCAGAGGAGGCCACGAAGATGATCCGAGGGCTGGAGCACCTCTCCTAGGAAGACAGGCTGTGAGAGTTGGGGTTGTTGAGCCTGGAGAAGAGATGGTTCTGGGCAGACCTTAGAGCAGCCTTCCAGTACCTAAAGGGGCCTACAAGAAAGCTAGGGAGGGACTTTTTAGCAAGGTCTGTTGTGACAGGACAAGGGGTAATGGTTTTAAACTAAAGGATGGTAGATTCAGGCTAGACATAAGAAAGAAATTTTTCACAATGAGGGTGGTGAAACACTGGAACAGGTTGCCCAGAAGTGGTAGATGGCCCATCCCTTGACACATTCAAGGACAGGCTGGACGGGGCTCTAAGCAACCTGGTCTGGTGGAAGATGTCCCTGCTCATTGCAGGAGGGTTGGACTAGATGACCCTTAAAGGTCCCTTCCAACCCAAAGCATTCTATGATTCTATGGTTCTATAAGAAGGCAGACTTTGCAAAAGCACATTGAAATTTGATTTTAGATAAGAAGTTATGCTTTTATTGTGGAAATCTGTGGCAAATTTACCTATAAAGTTATTTTTTATTAATATTTTTGAAGGAGTTACGAATTTTTCCTAGCAGAAGTCCAGCAGCGGGGTTCTCTGTGGAGGGGAGATAGTGCTGACTACCAGCATTGCCCAGCATGGCCCATTGGCTTCTCCCACATGGATACCTCAAGGTGACAGGATAGCCCCTGTCCTCCCAACAGCCACCAGCATGACAGATCTGGAGCCCATAAAAAAAAATTCCTGCTATGATCCTCCAGGCATCTGTTGGCAACATCTCCTTGGCCCCTGGAGAGCACTGCAGCCCCATCCTGAAGTCCAGAGGGTATGCACCAGGGACAGAGCAAGAAGAGCAACACAGGAAAAGGACGGTGGGAAAGACAGGTACGATTTTGAGGAGGGAAGGAAGCCAGTACAGATGAAGAGAGAAGATGCCTGTTGAGTTATCAGGTGACACAACTTATCAACATGAAGAACAAAAATCAGTGGCCGCTGCCGAGAACTAAACACTCCAGTCACACAGGGTATTGGCCAAAGAAAAGTCCTCAAAACAGCCTTTAAAAGAAGCAATTCCAGGGCCTCGATGCCCTCTTGTCCTCCAGAAGTTACAGAAAGCAAAGAGCTGAAGTAACTCTATTAACTTGTGCTGGACCACTGGAAATATCTGACCAGGACTACGGCACCAGGACGCAGAGAAAGAAGTTTAACAAGAGATGCACAAGTTTAAGACAGCATTTAATGGTTAGTCCCTTTAAGTCCTCCATGCTCTTGCAGCAAATGCTCTTGCCTGTAAATGCTTCAGAGAAGAGCACCTTCCCTTGGTTCTTCAAGGGTGATCACCTAAAGAAGATTTATGTCAGGCCATGAAGTCAGAGTGACAGAACTGTCCTGTTCTGGAAGAACATGCTACAGGACAACCATCTGTAGTAACCCAGGGCAAAAGTCTAAAGATAAAGCAGTGTCCAAAACCTTCCCTAATCTGCCAGCCCTTTCCCTAACTATTTTCTCGACTCATTTGCCTCATGACCCTCCATCAAGCTGCAAGCCTACCATGGGCAGAGGATGCTTTGCTTCCAGGCTTGTTCCTAACAAGCTTACCTCTTCACCATGAAAAAAATCACATTTATCCCAAATCCTGCCAGAGGACTCCAACCTTCAGCTTCCATTTGAGAAGGTTCCTCACGGAGCTCTCAAACTGTTCTGAAGCTCACCACCTGGATATCTCTACAAGGACGATACAGCAACGGTACGAGCCCTGGCATGTGCGGATGCTGCAAACCTGCTACAGAGGCATCAGTTCCGCACAGTAGAAAAGCAAGCACTTTGCTTCAAGTAATATTAAAAAAAAAAACAAGCTTGGAAAGCTGTGCTGCCAGACAGCTCTATGAACACAGCTTTTACCCTTCGTGTAACTACAGAAATTTCTGCAGCTGAAGAAAGGAATCAAGAAATATGGATAAAATGGAACGAGCACTAGAGCTTGAAGATGTTCTCAAGTGCCGTCTGGTTCTTAAGCATCGCCACTCCGTCGGATGCATCAGTACTGTGTTGCACTGTTTTCAATTAGCAGGGTCCTCGCATCACAACTACCAGCGTCATCTTGAACTAACTGCTGAAAACAGTACAACATGGGTTAAGTGCAGCAGTCCCACCCTCTTGTAAACCATCCGGTGCCTGAAAATTACTTCGGAGTCACACAAGCGAGGGGAAAGTCACAGGTGCAGCGAGTGCTGGTGCTGCCCCAGCACCCTGTCCCGGTGCCGGAGCTGCTGCACGTCCTCTTGCAGCATCCCTGACAGCCTCTGCCTCACATGAGCAGGTTTTGTGGCCAAGCTGCCGTGTCCTCTGACAACTTCAGCAGCACGAGGCTCTCGGAGGACGACATGCTGGAACTTAATAGCTTGTTGTTCTGCAAACCGTTTGGCCACGTCGTTGGCATGAAAGAAAAGCATTGGTGTTGCTTCTATCTACTTCAGCCTTTTGAAAGAAAATATTGCTTTTTTTCTTTCAAATCCAAGTCCCCTCAACGAGCCCTCAGTTTTTCATTTCCCATCAAAACCGCAGTGTGCGCAACGACTCATGCATGAAAGATTAGTAGCAAACTCATGCAACGCTTGTGTAGATACACTTGATGAGTGAGGCTAGAGATTTCCAATTTGTAAAATTATTATTCCATAAGCATAGTTTGCGATGTAGCAACAGTAAAATTCAGAAATATTTATTCAGATAAGATCTGATACTGATCCTCATCGCGTTTCCATTTTGGCAGAGATTTTCAAGGACCTTATCAGTTATCTTCTCCCAATTATAGTACCAGAGCTCCACCTATAATGAACCAAATCCCTACTATCTTTGCAAAAGCACAATATGTGAATCTGACTTTCATATTCATCCTTGAAGAAATTGATACAGTCTATGCAGTGTTAATAAGGCAATTATCACACAAGTGATAAATTTTTTCCTGTGATTTCCTAATTAACATGACTATCAACTGCTCATTAATAAAGCAGTTCCCTATGCTTTGACTTGCAGCATATTGTAAACAAATTTAAGATGCCATTTCCTGCTCCGTCATTTACAACACACTGTTAATTCACACTTGTATTTGTTTTTCCTATTTGTTAGTGCATTTCAGAGAAAATTGTACATCATGATGGGGAAGAAAAGCAATATTAGAAACAAAGTCACAAAAAGTAGATTGGTGGATTATTTCCTATTAAACTATGCACCAAGAAAATTTTTTCACAGTATGTGAAACTACATGCCGGTAATCTGGACAAACTGCCTCCTCCTGCATCAGTATTTCATTTGCCTTTCTCCAACAGATGCTACTGACAGTTTACTAGCTGGTGTACAGCTTAATAAATTTAGCAGAGGAAAAAGAACATTTCTTTTCATACAAATTAGATCATGTATGAATCTATGTTAACTGCAGCATTTGGGGAAAAAAAGGCTTCAGTCCAGTAAATTAGTGGGAAAACAGGTTTCCCACTCTTTCTGACGTTAACACCAAGCAACTTCCAACACGATACATTCTTCTGATTTGCTGTTTCCTGTAAATGCCATCCTGTGGCTAAATTTTCCAGAGCCAACAATTTAAATATCCAGCCCTTTGAAATTACATCTCTTCGGTGGTGCAGCTGTCTGCGACCGAGCATAATATGACTTTGATATACACGATGTTATGCTAAGTGGTGTTTTTTAAAGAAAAACAACACACCTTTGCACATTTCTTTCTGACTGACTGTTTAATGTGAGAAAACATTTCCGACTGAACTTCTGTTGAAGGTTGTCTGAGCATTTAAAGGCTGGGGAAATTGTTTCTTGTAGTATATAACCTGCACCACCACAGGCTGACTAATGAGTCAGAGAGTGCTGAAACCCTCAGGTCCCATAAACATCCACTAATGAGATGAAACAAGATCTAAAGTGCTCAAATGTTGATAAGTACAGAATGTAGCTCACGATGTACTCTTCACAAATTAGTGAAGGGTTGCTATGGCTCCTTAATGAAATGTTATTATGTTTTAAAACTGAAACCAGACATCTGGGGAGGGGGGGTGGTGGGAGGAAATGGGAGCGAGTGTTTGAACACCGTTGTCTAGGCTTCCTTTCATCAGCCAGCTGAATTTGCTTACTTGTCCTGAATGAGTGGATCCATTTCTTCAGCTGGTGCAGTGCCTTGCAATAAAGCCGAGCAGTGTGTGCCGTCTTCCGCTCCCTGGGAAGTAGAAATCTCTGGTATGGGAGAGGAGGCTTCTGTAGGAAAGACTATACGAGCTGCTCTTTCCCGGCTGTAAAAGTCTCCTGTCCTCCCGCAGCGACAAAAAGCATCCAAAGGATTCGACGAACGTGAATGGGTCAATATATTCAGCACATTTTCAAAACAACCAGTCAGATCTTAAAAAAATTAAGCACTGAAGTGTTGACAATTCCTTGTTTCATGCTAAACACAGATGTGAAAATATTTATTTTGAAGTTCTTTATATGAGATTATATAGATTTCTTTCTTTACCAGCCTTGATATACAAGTAGATTACATAGATAGATAGATAGACAGATATACTGGCATACATATATATACACATACATGCACACAAACATATATATACAAAATTTGAGTGAGAGACAAGGATGGGTCTGGCTCCAACTATAGCAAGCCCTAGGATTTCCTACCTCCTGGTAAACACTGACTTTTTAAACAGTGCCCAGCACACACACACAGCTATTTCCCTCCTGAGCTACACAGCAATCACTGTATTACGATTCAGTAAGAACTAAATACTCCAGTTCTGGCATTGAAGGTGACTCTGAAATCACTTGTCTGGAAAGGAATAGGTTAAACTAAAGCCAAGAGGTACCAAGAAGCACACTTCCTTGAGCAAATCTTGAAAACACTTCTTTAAATGCATCCTTTTAAACTTTCTTTTCAGAGGATGAAGTGAGGGAGGACCACGCTGACAAAGATTAAATGAGCTGACATTCACTCTCCAGCACTCTGGGATGCAGAAGCCTGCTGCTGGCACTGCATATCAACGCTGCCCGTGGGCGGCAGGCGCAGCCCCCAAGAGTAGCTTTGAGAACTGATTCCATCTTTCCTAACAAACAAGCACACAAATATATATCCGTTTTAAATTTGATTCAACTTAAACTAGTTCCATCGAATTAATTTAATTCTCCTGTTTGTCTCTTCTGCCTTACCTGTGGCATAATCTCTAGCCTGAGCCTCTTCTCCCTCATGAGGAGGCGACTGGAGATCCTGCATCGCTGTCGCCTTTCGAGGGTCCCTATTTTCCAAACTAAGGATGGTTTTAATATTTCACACTACCTTCTGCTGGCAACTGTGGTAATAGCTCTCGAGGGGAGAATTTTAAAAATGGAGACTAGAGCTGTACAGTTCAGATGGCCGACAGCTACTCCCAGGCTTGGCAGGCCTACAAATGACACGGCAGGACCCGTGCGCACAGCTAATGACTGTCAGCCCAAACTGCAGCACTGGGTTCGAATACCTTCATATCAATCATTCTGGTTGCTGAATCAATTGAACCGATACATCAGAGCAGAGGCTCGACCCACTTCTTATTAGAGTCAGTGAGATATTTCTTACATTAATTACCGAACTTTCCTTACAAATACTTGAGCTGGACATAAAACAAGCAGATGACTTTCTGTGGTGCACATTTTCCTGGATGTCATGTGGTGACTTCTGACCTTAACAACTTGAGTATGAGTTCATCATTTAAACGGAAATGTGAAATCCAACCTACTCAACAGGACCTGGCTCTCAATTCATGGGTAGGAGCCCACCACCCCCGCCATCGGTGATAACGCGACATTTGCGGGAAGAACAACACATCAACATCGCAACGGCAGTGCATCTGATGAGACTTGAACATATAGCTTCCTGGGGGAAAAGTTCTACATGAAAACAAGCAGTTCAGTATGCAGAGGGAGGAATAAATCTTGCCACTCAAACTACTCATCATGGTAAAAATAATAGACTGGATTAAAATCAGCTTTACTCTTTATTAATTATACTGTTTTCTTCCTCTAATTAGAGTGTTCAATTCTTATAGTGCTACGTCTGCATTTGCAACATTTTAAAAGAAGGATAAAGAAAAGTAAAGGAAAGAAAGTTTATGAGTGTGTATATATATATACACATATATATATATACACATGGTCAAATTATCTTTAACTCATTCAAATACCAATCTCAATAACCTACCACTGGAAAACTCAGGTTGATACTACAGTTCTGTAATCAATAGTCCCAGGGTAATCACTTTACATTTCTACAAGAAAAAAACCACAAATGTCAAGAGACTCAAAGTGATTTCAAAGTAAACAATTCAGATGATATATTATGTGATTTCTGTTTATTGCTACCTACTCTTTCTGATTTTTAATAGCAGCATAGAAGTCTCAGGACAAGATTTCCAACCAGTTTGGTCTTCTTCCATTTGGCAAACACTGTGTCTAATGGAGCTTGAAATTAAACCAGCTTTTTTGGTTACTTCCTGCTTTGCAAAATCCCAGCAGTGACGACGGGCTCTCCTGTTCACGGGCTGCAGCAGAGGATGCCCAAAAGAAAAAAGCATGTTATTGTCATCCTCACACATATGGCTGAACTACTCTGCAAGGTTCAAGCCCGTGAATGAGGTCAGCAGAAGCTAGCACTTTAAAAATGGTTAAAAAGTAATAGTATAGAGTATTTTCATTTTTGCTATAAGCAGAAATGATTGTGATTTATCTATTTGACTTCTACGCAGGGACAAACACAAGTAACAAACGGTCACTATGAACAACAAAGCGGTGTATGTTCTTACCACCTCACTTGGAATCTGACAATATCGTCTTGGAAATCCCTGTCTCACTAGATTAGGAGCACATGTAACCTAATTAAAGAGACTTCTTCAACTCTTATTGAATGGTTCAGTCAGTCAAATAAATGTACTCACAGATCTCTTTAAGTTTGTCTTTTTCTTCTTAAGGGTACTTGATCTTTTCCTGCATCTCAGAATCTGTTTGGACAATCTAATCTGCTCAGAGAGATGAGCAGTTATGCAAGCCATGGTTTGAAATGCCTAAGAAACACTTGACAGCCACAACCTGGACTTCTTCTTGTCCATTTGGGAAATGACACGTGTTTAAATTGGAAGTTACCCATGCTGAGGGCTTAATAGATTAATCTTCATCCAGACTTCTGGTTTTAACCTCCAAAGTAACAGTAAGACCTGCATATATGTACCAGCTACAGCTACAAAGGATATTTCAACTTGATTTACAGTCTGGCACTAGGAGAAGTATTTTGCTAATTTTTCCATTTGTTTACTCTGTGCCATCTGTTAATCCTGCATGAATACTTCATTCCACTGTTTCCTACATTGCAAACATCTCTCCCTTTTCCAGTACACCCTGTAGTTTAGCATTGCAAAGGGGCTGGGTTTTGCTGGAGCCATCCCTCATGGAAAACAGTCAGAGTCACTGAATTGACCAGCTGTGCTCTTTCAAGCCATACAAATCTGCTGTAGGGCAGTGACAGATTGACATTGTCCAAGATTTATGCTCTGTTTTCCAAACATTTCCTGGGAGATCATGACCTTGTTGTGGATCTTCTTGGGGGAAAAACTTAGAATTATTAACTTCACATGATATGTAAATATACAGATCAATGCTCCTCTCAGCAAACGATTGCCAGACTATTCAATGACTGCTTTTTTTGTACAAAAGAGACTGTCAACTCTCTCCTTCCCTGAAAATCTCCTCATAAATGTCTCTGATGGCAGATCGTTAAATGCTGAGCTGTGGCATTTCCCTGAAGATATAATTATAAAGCTGTGGGAGGAAAAGAGACAACTCTTTAGACCACACTCTTCTTTCTTTTATGGCTATGTAGTTCAGTGGCTAATGTGTATATTGAATTTAATTTAATCACTTCTGTTATTTCTACTAGTTAGATAGCAGTCATTTCATTCAGACATATTATTAAATTATTTATATGGGACCTTCTACCAGCTCAACTTCATTAAGATGGAGTTAAAAGTTTATCAGCTCAAAAATAGCATCACTGTCTGAGGTCATGGCAAGAAAGCCGCAGTACAAGAAGATTAAATTTCCATGCC
The DNA here is from genome assembly GCF_000690535.1 of Cariama cristata. NCBI lineage: Eukaryota > Metazoa > Chordata > Aves > Cariamiformes > Cariamidae > Cariama > Cariama cristata. Next base: position 86,551 of record NW_009609962.1, read on the forward strand.
AGTATGCATATGCCTGTATATAAGGCAGGTGCCTAAAACTCCATCGCCACTGGAGATCCAGCCCATGCAGGCAGAGGAATTTGAAGAGCAACGCGATGGGGAGCTGGAGCCCAGCCACTCCCCAGGATTCATTGGCTTTATCGATCGAGTCTCCACTGGCACAGCAGATGAGACACATTGGCTGCATGTAGATACTGGCATTTAAGATACTCTCGTATTGAATCCCACCAAAAAAGCCTGGAGCTGGGTCACTACTTAAGAAGTTGTGAAAAGTTTTTTTCTGGAAAAGAGTCTACTCTGTTCACTGAATCTTTCTGAACTTCTTTTTCCTCAATATTAGCTTGAATAGTGTTTGAATCCAGGAGGACTGTTTGGGTAATAATTGGGTAATAATTGTATTCATTTTTGGCAGGAGCATCACAGTCTGGTTTTAGAAGCTTGAAAAGAAGACAGGGATGCTAATCCAGGGATGCTAATCCATCCCACTCACCTGTACCACACAATTAATGTAACACAGGATTACCAATCTTACCTATTCAACCTTCCATGATGATTTTCCCACACCTTCCCTACATAACCCGTGCTATTGCCTACTTTCACTCCACTGTTCCCACATTCTGTACAGTACCTATCTCAAACCCATGAAGCACCTCGCAGGTATCCCCTGCAATGTGAACCCAGCTGGTGGGCATTGCGACAGGGCTGCAGGCTGGACTCACGTCCTGCTGAGAGGCAGACCCCGTCCTTGGAGCTTCTGGTCCTGACTTCATAAAATATATGTGCAAATATCCCCAGAAATGTCAACTTTGTATATCAAGTTTCCGTCCACGGATTGTGGAAATTCTGCAGCAATATTATTACGGAGTCAAATTATTTTCATTCCCTAATGTGGTATTACTGAAGTCAATCGAGTTACACCCAGTTACCAAAACAAGAACAAAACTTAGAGTACTGTGTTTTGGGTTTCAAAGACTGAGATGTTTCCTAGCCATTTAGCTAACTAGGCATGTGGTTAGTTACCACGATCTTTAGGGACTATGATAAGTACTATTTTTACAACAGCGAGTTGCAACTATCTTCTTTCAAAAACCTGGCCATCTCCCGCAGCTGCTGGGGAAAGAGCTCAAAAGTTCTTGTTAAATTACAGGAAAACATGTCATGTAATATACATAGTCATAAGAGATTATAAGAACAAGGGACATGTGAAAGAGAAAGATAGGAAAAGAATAAGGGCTTATCTACCCCAAGTTGTTATTTGACTTAGCATAATTTTAAATTAATCTAGCTAAACTAGTGAAAAGACTTTGTAAACCTCATAAATCATTTTTACCGTGGTTTAAATCAATTTAAAAAAACAGATTAAAGTCTTGGACACAGGAACTCGTTACCATGAGTAACAGATTTCTGCACCACAGGCAATCTGTGGTAAAGTGGAATATGTCATATAAACTGAAATAACACTGCCTGTAGAGACGCTTGTTTTAATTTATCTGAATCACCTAAGCCAGTATAAAATGGAGACCTCCCGTAAAAAAAGACCAGGAGAGACAAAGCAACAAATGAGCAAGAAAAGAGCATGGACAGTGTTTCAAATTATACACTGCATGCATAGAGGTCCAGAGATAAACATTCATGTAACACAAATTTATAGCTCTGCTGAGGGCTTTTCATAACATCATAACACCAGAAGAACAAAGCTGGAGTGTTTTCTTGCCAAAATGGGATTTTCTACCACTTTGCTGATTGCTTGCTTTTATAGAACAATCGGTTTATTTGACTACTTTCAGTCTTTCTGCATTGCGGCTTCTGAACCTAACCTGCAGGAACAACAGCATTTCAAAACTCAGTTAAATATTGCCAACCACATCAAAGATCACTGCAGTCAGCTGAAAAATCACTATTAACCTCAGTGACCTTTTGCATATGTGCTTACTGCACTCCAATGTCCGACAGGTAAAGAGGCCACTTTATAAAACACTTTGGAAGATTAGAAAAAAGAGGTATGAGAATTGAGCTGCTCTCTATCCCAAAGACAGCGTCTTCACATTAAAGATAATCATATTTACCGTGAGAGCAGACACAAGTAATCAAAGTGAGTTACTTGTTTAATGATCAAAAGTCTTCTGTAATTCTTGGTAAAGTGTCACTAAGATTGTATATTGTATTAAAATCGTACTAGTGACAGTCTTACGAACAACTGAGCAATTCATTTCAGAAGAAACTCAACAACATACGCTGCATGTGCAAATATCGTAAACTTCTGGATGTTTGCCATTTATTTCCTCTGTTATTGATACTCTAAATTTATAGATAATATTGATTTACAAAATTTATCAGCTCAGGTGGCTGGTGTCCTTTCTCTCTCTAATTGCACAAGTTGGAAGAAATAAAAACAATTTCCATGACATAACAGGGCAATGCCAACATGTGCTGCTGCAAGTTTTTCTAAGCAATCTCTTTCCCCTTTCTGCCATAAAACTGCATAAAAAATTGAATCACTAGGAATCCCATCAGAGCAGGTTATGTCATTAAAAAAAGTTTGCAAATATTTTTTCTAACATCTTCCTAACTACACCTCTAGCCCTGACCTCAGTTCTCCAGGGAGTTCAACTGGACTCTTTTGACAAAAGCGTTGCATACAATTTTTTTAAAAGCAAATGAAATGTTATGGTCTGGCTCCCAGCCAGAAAAGCAGCACATTGAAAATTAAAAATTACATTCCTGGCTTTTATTCACACTATCAGTTTCTTTCTCAGTCTTATGCGGCAGACTTGTTTTGTCACTGACCTTTGTGGTGCTGTAAGAAGAAGGAAAGGTTTGACACAATAAATCACAATGTCACTTTTGGTGTAATTGTATAATACCAGACTTTTTTTTTTTTTCTGTAATCAAGGTGAAATATAGGGCTACCCTCTCTTTAGTGGGTTCAAATAAACCCGAAATCCCAGTAAAAATTAATTTTCTTGTCCTAGTCAAATCCCCAGTAGATCTGGGCTTGTTCATGGCCAAATTTAGTCTGGCACAATAACACACAAAAAATGGGGTGCAGGGTACATTAGAAAACGAGTTAAAATTTCACATTGCTTAAGCCCAGCCTACCATGTTTACCTGAAGTAAAACATATTTTTAAATAAACCCTTTATGTACTTAGGGCTAAATTATGAGCACCTTCAAACTCAGCATGCTTACTCCAACTAGTTTTGAAGCTCTTTACGTTATTTCTGAGTCACAGCTCTATGTTTAACTCCCAGCAGAATTTCACCTTTATGGGGTTAAATGAATTGGTGGAAGGGTTGGGACCAGGACTAAATCCTATTTGTCCTTTATCATCTTTGTAAGTGTTTCATTCTAAGAATATTTCATATTGAAGAAAAGCCTTGTTTGTGCATGCCAGAAAAGAAAGTTCCCAAGGATCTGTCACCTACCCAAGAAAATAAATTGTATCAGAACTCCTCACCAGGGAGGAAAGAGGAAAATGCAGCCCCAGGAGCAAGAAACAGATACCTAAAATTGCTTCATCCTTCCAAACTTACATCCTCACCCAGCAGAAGAGCATGCTGCTGCTGTTGCACCACCACCAAAGCCTGAGAAGATCAATAGTAAGTGGGCAACTAAAATCATAGTTGTGTTCAAGGGACTTCTGTCACTTGCTTGTACGTAAGTTTTCAAAATTGGGTCTCTCTGTTTAAATCTTGTGTGTTTGTTTAAAAATGAAAAGATGAGCAGTAAGAGGTAAACTTCCCATATCAGCTGCCCAGGGAATTCCTATAGATACTGGGATCAAAGTCTCCGAAAAAAGGGCAAGAAGACAATCCTAAAAAAAAACAAAATCAAAGAAGCCAAGAGCAGCTAGAAAAGAGGAGCAGCACTAAAAGCTGACTTGCACCACCGTCACAGAGAGTTTTTCACAAATTCACTCAAAGGGTCCAGATTACAACCCATTTCGCACAGATTATTTCTGGCTTTCTCAAATTTATTGAAGTCAGTTGGTTTATTTTCCAACCTGTGAACAGACAGAAGATTGCACTGAAATTGAAACTCTGGCTAGTATGGTTTTAATCAAAGTCCATCTTTTGATGGTTTGTTTGAGACAGATGGATGCTGAGGATTTACACTGTACTGTCATTCAAAAGATTCAAAACTTCCAACAAATTTTTAACTGATTAACTTTCACTTTAAAGAATATTTCTAAAGGCACCAAACAGAAGCATTATTTCAAGGGCAATGGAGTATTTTTTTTTGCAGAGAAGTAAGTAATACTGAAAGGATGTAGATGTCAGATTGCCTTGATCCTAGGTTAGAAATTATATTTTAATGCAAACTTCTTACACACCTCCTTCAGGACTAAAATCAGCTGCATGCATGGGAAAGGGTGTTTAGTACTGAACAGTGATTCCAGGTCTCATTAATTTGATCCTGCTGTGAGATTTAAATACTACTACAGTATTCTCACATCCCCTTCCTAATAAACATAAAATAAATATATTTATACTTATTAGAAAGGGGATGTGAACATTTATTACACACTTTTTGAACGCTATTTATATATTTGCAAAACCAACAATCCCCATCATTTTTTTTAATTAATAATGTGTGTCACGGCCTTGATATTTATAGGTACAGGTTTTTCGCAAGAAAATGTTAATTATATTCACCAGCCATGAGTGGAATACGTAAGAAGCAATTTATAAATTAAACACAGTAGTTTGTGGTTTGAGGAAATCAGAGCTAAACTGAAATTATGTTTAGATTCACAGATCAGAAATACATACTGATTCACTACATTATATCAAAACATAATCAACAGATGGCAGAACACTATTGGGGTTTGGGTTTTTCGGTTTTTTTCTTAGCGCGCATTTATCTATATTAGATTTAAAAGACAACAGTGTCAGAGCTTAACAAGGATCTGGGAATAAATGTGTGGTTTTAAAATGTGTCAATTAGAACACATAAGAAAGAAGTTAACTCATGCACCTGGTCACTGGAAAAAGAAACTTCTAACTTAAATATTGGGCTAACTCAGTCCTAGACAGCAGAGAGATTCAGAAGAGGATAAATTGCAATAAGATTGACTTTTAAATTAAAAAAACCTGCACATGAGGAGAGAAAAAACCTGAAGCCAAGCCTAATTATTGCCCACATTTCCTTAATTCAGGGAACTATAGTAGAAGTTCGCACCTTGAATACTGTGGTCAGTTCTGGGCCCCTCACTACACGAAGGACATTGAGCTGCTGGAGCGTGTCCAGAGAAGGGCAATGAAGGTGGGGAAGGGCCTGGAGCACAAGTCTTACGAGGAGCGGCTGAGGGAGCTGGGGTTGTTTAGTCTGGAGAAGAGGAGGCTGAGGGGAGACCTTGTTGCCCTCTACAACTACCTGAAAGGAGGTTGTAGCCAGGTGGGGGTTGGTCTCTTCTCCCCGGTAACTAGTGATAGGACGAGAGGAAACGGTCTCAAGTTGTGCCAGGGGAGGTTCAAATTGGATATTAGGAAGAACTTCCTCACTGTAAGAGTTGTTAGGCATTGGAACGGGCTCCCCAGGGAAGTGGTGGAGTCACCATCCCTGGAGGTGTTCAAAAAACGTTTAGATGTGGCGCTTCAAGACGTGGTTTAGTGGGTTTAGTGGACATGGTGGCATCGAGTATACGGTTGGACTTGATGATCTTTGAGGTCTCTTACAACCATAATGATTCTATGATTCTATGATTCTAAGTGTACAACAAAAAGATCTTTGGAAGAAAACTCTCCACATTGAGGCTACAGCTAGTACTTCTCCCAAGTGTATTTGGGAATACTTCTCCAGTCCAGTCTGTGAAGCTCCATTTCAGGTGATATTGCTGGATTAGCATTCAGTAGATTTTCTACCTTCAACGCTGTCATATTAAACAGTTAGCTAAAATCTCACAAATAAATACACATACACATGCACACACCCATATACATATACACATCTGTGCTTTCAACTGCCCATATGAAATATAACAGTGCTGTCAATGGAAATGCCTTAAGCCATAAAGTAAAGCATGTTCTCGGATTTGGTGGCTGAGTTGTTCCATATTTAGGAATAAAACACTTGTGAAATACATAGCAAATATTTGCTGCTACAAAACAGACATGCTTAACAAGATGAAAACTGAAGCCGGCTTTCTATTCATCTCCTAAGCCCTAAGCTAAGAGGTTTGGGCATGCCACTGGGGTGGGTGATGGGGGCCCTGGTGTACTCCAAAGCATTCTGGAGCCCAGCTGCAGGACCCAGGTGCTGAAGGGTACCCCTGTCTTGAGAAGATATATGCTTTGGGTTCTGGGGTTTGCAAAGAAAATCTCCTGATGTTTAGCAAGACAGCAACTGCCATACTTGAAGTTCAACAAGTGTCTGTATGAGGTTAAAAAATATTGAAGCTAATCTGAAGTTCTGAACCTGAAAAGCTGTTCCATAGCATCAGAACAACATCATGAACACAGGGAAAAAAACCATGGTGCTTGAGAAAGCACTGAGCAGAGCTAAATCCCTCATCTGATAATACTTATTGGGGAGGGAAAAAAAAAAAAAAAAGAGAGAGAAATCCACCTGCTTTGAACAAACTCACTCCCAGAGAAGGAACTGCAGGTAAATTGACCTGCTCAGTAGGAATGAACCAGAGAGGTTAACTAAGAAAACCACTTTTTGTCTCCATCTATTGGTCAAAAGTCAATGTAGCTGCTCTTTGGGTATGTATTTTGCAGTACTACTCCAGAAAGGACATCTGTGTAGCAAACACCCCAACATCCCCATCTTTTGTATCTCGTGATGAGCCTTTTTGCTGCCCTGGAGCACATTCTCCATCTGCCTGATAAAAGCCTTTTTGTACAGAATGCAGGTGTTCAACTTCATTATTTGCTCGTAAGGCTGCAATAATGCAGCAGCCTCTGACAAACCGCCTTCCTCCCTGAGAAATAAAGTATGTGCCTTTACAAAAGGAGAATATTACAGACAGTATCATAAACCGAAGAGGTAATTCGGGTTTTTAACTAAGCAGAAGAGTTAGAATAGCATATTGACAGTATTATCTCGATTTCTGGTGACCTGGAAACTGGAATCGGTTTTTCGGTATAATAAACATAAATGTAAAGGTCTGAACCAAAAAGAATTAATGTTTTAGGAATTCTTCAGTCAGGAAAGAGCATTAGCACTGCAGGAGAGAAGGTGCAAAGAGAATAAGTAGCTATTTATATGTGAGCAGCACCTCTTTTTTTTTTATTTATTTATTTTTTAACATTAGCATCCACAACAAAACAACCTGTATGTAAGTTAATATTGGCATACTGTCCCTGCTCAGAAAAAAAAAGCATGCCTGGTGCATTACAGAAGGCAGCTGGGTGGCACAGTAAATGTGTCATTTGCTATTTAACATCTCTGTGACCTGGATTTAAATTGAGAGTCGCACAAAATGAGACTTCAGTTCCCTCAGAAGGCTATTAAGGCACACACAGAAAGACTTGTGAGGCATCCAAAGCCAGCGGGAACGCGCTCCCCGCGCTCGCCCCTGCGGACGCACACCCTCAGAGGCCGCAGGGGAAGGGGGAAATGGATAATTTTTATTAAAAGGATGCCTTCAGTTTGGAAGAAAGGCACCCAACTACTGTGAATAAATCTTCTGTTTATTTAAAAGTTTACCCACAATGCTTTAACCTCCTCCTGAGCAAAGGCATTGGTTATGTTGCTGCCCATCCTAGTGCCTCATCACAGAGCTTTACAGGTCTGTTTTCCTATCCAGAAAGAACAAAAGGGAGAGCTGTGAAAAATTAAAAAATGTTATATTCTCTCCCTTAAATCGCCATTACCCACAGTCTACTGCATAATACTCCCAGCCTTACTGATGCATCTGCATATGAGAACAAATTGCCTGCCTTACCTTTAGAAGACAGGACAAGTGCTTATGATGAGGCTTATCTTTAATTTAAGCTCAAACCTCTCCTTTTTTATTAGTTTTACATCCACCACCTCAAAAGATTAAACCTACAGCTTTGGCATGAGTCAATTTTAATTTTTCAGTTTTCTGGGTCCAGTTATTACCTTTTTGAGAAGTGGCCCAGCAAGATCTGGGCACCAACACACAGGTGAGTTGGCGTCTCTTTACCATCACATACCACAAGTGATGTGAACTCAGAACTTCTCATCCAACTCCTGTGCCCTCCATCTCATTCTCAGCCTGAGGACCCAGTTTAACCTTCATCCCATGACAACCTGGATTCCTGCAGTTGCTGCAGCAATCCTGCCCTGCCCCTGCCTCCAGACTCCCGTCCTCTACAACCAGCCACATCCAGCAGCGGACCCAGCTGAAATCCTTTTTTTTTATATTCTCCTTTCTTTCTTTTTTTGGATGGATTCAAACAGATCGATCCCTTGGCTCCTTGACTACCACGCAGGAGCCCCTCGTGGTGTTGGCACAGAGAAGGAGGTACAAAGGTATCATCTACATACAGACTTAGATTAATCCTGATCAAAGCCTAGACATGAACCCCAGAAACTCAGCTGAAAGCAGAGATACTTGTGAAGTTTCCAGGTAAATAAAGTTTACATAGAGTTTGAATTTTGCCATTGTTTCCTTGAAAAATGGAAACAGATAATTTCATTTCAGATAGCTGAAGTTTAACCAAAGCATCTCAACTAGTCAGTCTGAATCAAATCACTCAATATTAATGTATACCTGTCTGAACTGCCACAGTGTCTTTTCATTTTTGTTAAAAAAAAAAAATAATATTGTGAAGTATTTCTAAATGTGATGAAGAGAACGAACAGAGTTGTAAGTAACGCTGAGAGGTCCTTGATGAGAAGGGAGCAATCAAAAACTTTTTCAGCATACTTTTATCGGTCCTTTTATTCTTCTATCTGGATGGTAGATTGAAAAGAGAAATTTAAGCAAGATTTGGGGACCTGTTTGACATGTGCCAGACCAAAATTAAAATCTCCTTGGATCCCCTGATGTCTGTATTTCACAAAGTACCAATGGCCCTGCCAGCTTTCGTTCCCTGTCTTGTTGCTGCCTTGCCCTGCTGCAGGGTCAGTACACTGTCCATTTTTAGCATGAACCTCTTTCCCCAAAGCATCTTATTATTATTTTTCTTATTATATGAAGTGTCTCCTGCAGCTCAGACAGGTCCCACTGCAATCTGAGGTCTGAGAGCACCAGACCAGGCTGCACCCCAGTTGTCCTCGCTCCCCACATCCAGGTATGAAGGTGCTACGTGCACCATCAGTCTCACTTCTGCTCTCCCATACTGCCTTCCTATTTTATTTTATTAACTGTGTCAGTATGCTATGTGAAAGAAGAGCTCTCAGCAGGAGACACAGTCTTCAAGCTTGGGCCATGCCAGGCATTTTCTGCTGGCAGCATAAGGAGATCCCTGACCCCACAGATCTCATTGGACCCAGCTGAGGCTCCTGCATCTCTCCATAGTTTGACTTTATACACATATTGAGTTAAACCCACATACTTGTCTATTTACATCCTCAGTTTTATCTGTATTTTGTCACTGTCACCAAGAGTTACATGTGTTAAAACACCTACGAGCCCTAAGTTTTACCAAGGATCTCTTTTTGGTGGAGTTTCCTTTATTTATTTGATTTCCCTGCAGAAAACTCTCATTGGGATGTTATCCACTGCTTCATTCACTTCCAAAAGGACTCTTCAGGACTAGGGAGAACTACAAATCGAATGCTCCAGAATAAATCAAAGCATAAAATTACATTGTCTCTGGCAAGAAAAAGATTTGATTATCTGCATTTCCGTACAAAGAAATTACAGGAGAACTTGCGTTTGAGCTTAAAGGCCTGACTTGTTCCCAATTGAAATGTAGCAAGCAAACAGATATGTCCCTCCAATCTTATCCTGACAGGAATCAGTTTGAACTGATTTGTCCCCTCCCTGGTGACAGGGAGTGAATGCAGAGAGCTCAGTACTGCAGATGTAGGCTATTTCGGTCCGTGCAGCAAATCGGCAGGGATTTTATGTGTAGCAGGAATTGAATAGCGCATCTCTCCCAAATGATGGGAAAATCACTCCCCATGAAGGTGAGGCTGTAGAAGGAATCAAAGTACAGTACAAAGCACACCATAAATAAAGGTCAGCCTCTCTCTATATTTTCTCTGGAGAAAGACTAAACTTGGAGACATGCTGAAAACAGATAATTGCATTGTCTGATGCATATTTGTAGTCTATAAAATCTTGTATTTCAAAAATATCATCGAAGCTAAAAATGGGCTATAGAAGGATTAGCTATAAAAGTCAGTAGTTAATGATTCACCATAATACATGATTTAGCTGTAAGCTAGGAAAACATAAAAATAGCTCAAGAAACTAATTTCTTATGCTGTTTCAGGCATACGGATGATTTAAACTCAGGCATTTCCATATTTTTCAGATCCCTGAGCAATGGCATCTGATGAGAAACCAGAAACCGATCTGTTTAGATATTCTCTTTCTAGGGTAAATAATGACACTTTATAGCATCCTAGAAAAGATTGTGTAGTTCCATAATTGGTAATTTTGTACAGCTTGCATGAGGTCTGTGTCATCTCACAAATTTCACAAAGCAACTGCTCTGACTGGGGTGCTATAATTGATTACACAAAATTGCCGGGATAGAGAAAGGAGCACACTATCAATTACATTGATAGAAAATTGGTGGGACCGAAGAGCGATTTATAGCAACCACAACTAAACTCCTAATGGCAGGGACAGGTACAATACTCACGTCTTAGGCTCACTGTTAAGTTACAGATCACGTAAGAAGTGATTCTGGAGAGACTGCTAGCGGATCAGCCTGGGGTAATTTCCAGTGGGACAGCACAGCTTTCCAGTGCGTATCGCAGGGAAAGCCAGCGCTCAGTGTTTAAACACCTGCGTTTCGTTCTGTGAAGTTGAATCCCGAGTTGTTTCCCTGGCTCTCTGCAAGTGATGCCGGCCTGATACCGGCTCTGCTCTTGGCATCTTTACTCTCCTGTTCACTTCACTCAGGAGGTACAGCCCCCAGTCATCGGGCAAACTTCTGCAAATGCAAGATCTGCTTTTAAATACCCTAACATTTCTCTCTGTGAGCGAATGAGATTTTTAGCCATTGAGTCCAGCTCTTGTCAGATTTATCTCTAACTGAGCAGGGTGCTTCTGGTTTCAGGGGCTCTGGTGACAAGGCTCAAATGAGCTCAAATGATTTTCCATATGCTACAGTGAGAGAGGGTCTGCCCTTCTTTCACCACAGCAGCTCAAGTCCTGTAAGAAGCCTTTCTGCTTCTTAGCTGTAGGAAAGAGAAGACTGGACAGATGATATAGCAACAAACTTTCAGTTGTCCTCATGTATTTTGGATGAAGTCTGCATCCAGATCCAGTCTTTTCCTGGCATCAGTGTGGAAAAGAACAAGTTTTTTTACGCGGTCTTCTGAAATTTCACCATCTATTACCATTAGCGGTACAAGAACAAAAGATTTCCTACACAAATAAAAATGTACAGCCTAATTCACGTCTAACCTTTCAGACAGAAACATCACTACGTGTGTCAGACCACGGCCGCAGACTCCTTCCCTTGCCATCGCTGGGAGCCCTATGTGATCATTGAAGCCCTGCTATTGCAGAAGCCCTAAGACAATTAACGAGCAGAACTCTGCTGGTAAACTAGTGAAGAAAAACCCAAAAGAAGAAAATTCTTATACTTTATAAAAATATAAATAT
>NW_009609963.1:0-18190 GCF_000690535.1 Cariama cristata
CGATTCTTTAGCAGTAGATACAAATATTTATTAGTTTAAATTTACAGTATTGCTATTGATCTTATGCCTTTTTTCATTCCTCAAAATTCTAGTATGTAAAAAATAAATGTATCATATCTAACTCGACAGCATTTGGGAAAAATCCAGAAAATTCACTAAATGTACCCAGTCAGCACAGATGAAGCATGCCAACATCCATGAGGATGCTCTCCTGTAGAGGCATGTCAGTTGTAAAATTCATAATTGGTAGAGCCTGGTGAATAAGGCTGGCTGCTTTAGGTTAGGATGTCAGCATCTCCAGCTGTTTGTCCGTGGCGTCTACTTACACAGCCACAAAATCGTGTTTATAACTCAACCACCTAGTTTAGCGTCTGGCAATTCTCCCCAACGGCACTGTGGAGATAAGTCATTGATAGATCTTCTTTGTCTGAATACTCTTCATCATCATACTGCTCTGTGACAGACAGACGGGTCTGGACACTTCTGCTCCTGGTTGAATGCATAGTCACCCAAACTGATAGCTAACCTGCAGGGTGCAATGCTTTCTTCAGTTTGGTTTCTGTCACTTCCTACTGAAGGGGGAAGACAAGCTGCACAGATGAACCTGAAAGTGAGGTTTGTAAGTGGCGTGGCTGCACAGTGGGAGCTGGAAACAGAATCTGGCTTGCGGGGTCCTGGCAGCTGCTGATGGAACAACAGACCAGGGCAGTCGGTCCTGGCCCCAGGGCAGGTTTGCAGGGTTGGCAGCCAGACCAGGTATCTCTCTCCTTCTAAAGCGATCCCATTTGATTTAAAATAACCAAAAAGCAATTAACATGGAGCTCTGAGATTCCAATGTCAGAGTTATTTTTCAGAGCAGAATTCCTACTAAGAGAAGTGGCATGTTTTAGTGCTCTATTGATCAAGCTCACTTTTTCATACATGTCCTGTCTGCTTTACTAGACAACATCCTCCTCCCCTTCTAAAGTGACCCCATTTGATTTAAAAATAACCAAAAAGCAATTAACATGGAGCTCTGAGATTCCAATGTCAGTTATTTTTCAGAGCAGAATTCCTACTAAGAGAAGTGGCATGTTTTAGTGCTCTATTGATCAAGCTCACTTTTTCATACATGTCCTGTCTGCTTTACTAGACAACATCCTCCTCCCTCCAGCACTGGGAAACTTGGTTGCTCACACAGTATCACCAAGGAGCAACAGCTGTCTCCTAACCCCCCTCTGAAAATACCTTTCTGTATCTCCGTGCCAGATTTGGTCTTTCCCTCTCCTGCCTATGCTTTCTAATTTTTCTATTTGTCTATTATGATTTAAAGTAAAACACATATATGGACATAGGCACATACATGTGTACTGTCTCCATAAAACTCTGCAGCAGTGTCGATTCTAACATCCTGTTCCCCCAGCACGTATGAAAATCCTAGCACCAGAACAGTACATTGACAATTGCAACACACAGACCTGAGAACGGAACTTGCCTTGTTATTTCATTCCATAAAATGTTTTCAGGTATAAGCCAACTGCGTGAGTGACAGTAACGCCATAGTGTGTAATAGCTGATGATTATACAAAAAGCCAGTGTAGACAAAGTGTAGACATCCATAACCAAAACATCAACAGATTCAAAAGAAAAGGGAGGTAGTAAGAAAGTTCAAGGAACATGCCTCCTTTATGGTGTCTTTCACATCTTGTCCATCTTCTGGCTCCTCACTGTGTAAACTACAAACTCATTTGACAATATGCATAGAACGCTGCCATATAACTTGCATATAAATTGCCATCAAAAATTTACCTGACAAATGCAGTCTCACTCACTGCTTGGGACTATATCACAATCAGAGAATAATTTTTCCAAATAACTTCCTTATTCAGGTATGTTTCACATATTTCTTTTGTTATTTAAACATGATCTGCTGATTGTTGGCAGTTCCCTGAGTACACGGACTTTCTAAACAATTCTGCATTACCAACATCTCTATACCCTCAAAGGCATATACACCTTCAGGCCGTACAGACTGGAATACAGTATAGTCTGTCAACTACTTGAATACCTCTAAATCATGGAGAGCTTTTCATGTTTCTTTGTAGTGAACACTTACTATTTGAATTCATGGTTAATTTGAACAATCAGATAAAACATGATTGCTTCTGCTCCCAGTTTAGTGAGTGTGCAAACACACCTGGCATGAATAAAATTCTGTTCCCATGAATATTTATGCAGACAACTATGAAATTAAACTTTCTGGAACATTTGTGCTGATAAACTTTAAATCATACAGACAGTAATGAAAAATAAATATAAAGGAAAGTGAGAACTAATTCTAGAGACGAAGAGGTGGATAAGCTTTTCGTGCAGCAGTCACCTGAGGTAACTTCTCAATGTAGATCACCATTTGAATAAAAGCATTATTGTTACTAACTAGCTCTTACAATGCTGAGGTCTGTACATATCCTTGCAAGAAAACACGGACATTATGTTCCAAAATCTTACGGTCTAGAGAGGTTGAAGTAAACACAGTAGTGAGCAAATGAAGAGTGTAATAAGAAACACAGTCTCAAACATCTGTGGTATAAATCTGTAAACTGTCCCTGTGCTGCTTAGCTATTTGGTCATCCTAGACGGAGTAGCTTAAAACACACCTAAGCTGCCCTTGCTAAAGTTTGAAGCATCTGAAGTACTGATTTCGAACAAAGCATCAATTTTTATAAGAAAGTATATAACAATAATCACGTATTCAGATAATCCAATTGACAGCACTACATTTTCTTTCATCACCAATGTTGGTCTAAACTACTAGATTTGATTTTGGGGTTTTTTGGCTGTGTTGTTTGGTTTTTTTTTTCTTTTTTTTCTGCTAATTCATCTATTTTGCTCAGTAATATAATACTTTAAGTATTTCTACACAGAATTACTTTCTTGGTTTTAGTTCGGTCACAAGACACTCTATAAATACTAAGGTACTGGCACTTTTAAATTCAGTTTCTTCTGCCTATCTTCAGCAGAGAAGCGTACCGCTGAACCATGACTGCTAGAAACTCGAACGGTTCATTCAGGTCCCTTCAGCAGACAGAGATTTTTCTCAAGTTGTTTTTGCAGTGATCTTAGCAAGTCACATTGTCAGTGATTGGGCTAGAGGTGACAAGAATTATGGCAGCTGACCTGGCCCACTGGGGTCCTGAGGAGCTCCTGGTGTTCTCTCACTGACAGTTCTGCTGCTTTCAGCCTGGTTGCTGTGTATAAGTGATTGCTGTTCTTGAGCTAAAAAAGGGAGAAAAAGGAAAGGATGCGAGTGAAACACGGAACGTGACAATCAGGATTCCACAACAATTGCTTTCTCTCTGTATTCTGTACCAACTTTACCAAAGCCTAATCATCTGCAGTGATTCTTGTTATCTGCTTAGTCCATCTATAACACAGTGTGGGACCACATTGATGAAGACAGTGAACGGGTTTATAAACAGTTTCCTGACATTGGCAGGGGTTGGTGTTTATACTAAAATATCAAAACTTGCCCTATAATGAAGAGAATTTTGAAATCTCCAGGGCTAAAAATTCTAGAGGAATATTTTAGATCAATATAAAACAGGAGTACAAAGACAATGCAGAGATTGTTAGCTGTAAAATTAATTTGGTTTTCTTGTAGCTACAAAATTAGTCAGGTTTGTTGAAACTGATTGTTGTTTTTTTTTAACAAAAAAAAAGATTACACAAATCTTCAACCATGGAAATCTTCCCTCTAAAGACAATGGTGATATCACATTGTTGCAGCACCTAAAAAATAAAAATCATTTCAAAATATAATCGAACTCCAAATTCCAACAAATATCATCTGAGATTTGCAACTGGCACATACATTAAAAAAACTTCACGAAGGTTGATATGTTTGTAAATATTTTCTCTGGTCATGGCAGATGAGATTTTCTCTGCTTATTTTACATCTCAGCCCAAACATCCCAAAGCAATTTGCAAAAAGCTAGACTAATATTATTATTATTCCAATATTACAGTTGCAGAAACTGTGGTTCAGAAAGGTGAAGTGCCCGCACTCACAAAAAGTAGGGAACAACTGATAGTATAGCTGGGAACTGAACTGAGATTTCCACCTTCCTGACTTACTTCTCTAGCCATTAGGCTTAATGGTGTCATTTTCATTTCATTATTGTTTAAAAAACTGAAATATGTACAAAGGAGGTTGTTGCCGTGGTTTAACCCCAGCCAGCAAACAAGCATCACACAGCCGCTCACTCACTCCACCCCCACCCACAGCGGGAGGGGGAAGAGAATCAAAAGAATAAAGGTGAGAAAACTCACGGGTTCAGATAAAGACAGTTTAATAGGACAGAAAAGGAAGAAAATAATAATGGCAAATAACAATAACAGAATCAGAATATGCAAAACAAGTGATGCACAATGCAATTGCTCACCGCTTGCTAACTGATGCCCAGCCAGTGCCCGAGCTGCAGCCCCCAGCCAGCTTTTCCCCCAGTTTCTATACTGGGCGTGACGCCATATGGTATGGAATACCCCTTTGGGCAGTTGTGGTCTGCTGGCCTGGCTGTGTCCCCTCCCGACTTCTTGTGCCCCTCCAACTCTTGTAGGGCAGGGTGAGAAGCTGAAAAGTCCTTGACTTAGGGTAAGCACCACTGAGCGACAGCTAAAACTTCAGCGTGTTACCAACACTATTCTCACACTAAATCCAAACCACAGCACTGTACCAGCTGCTAGGAAGAAAATTAACTCTATCCCAGCCAAAACCAAGACAGATGTAAATTTGCTAGTGCAAATTCATACTGATTTTTATATGCTTGCTCAGTTCATGAAAGCATTTTGAAGTGGATGTTGTTCCAGCTGGAGCACATCTAAGGAATGCCACTTACGTAGCACTGATGTGATTCCCAGTTTTTAGTACAAGCAGAATAACTTGGGTATGGTGACATTATTTTCCAGTTCAAATATTAAAATCTAGTCTGGTCATTACACGAGTTTCCAAGAAATCAGAATAAAATGCTGAATCAAGAAATTCCCTGTTTCATCAGCATCTTAGCAGTATATAGGAGGATTAACAGATTACATTTAAGGATGATATAAGGTGGTTTATGTTGTAAATTAAGGCAGGGAAAGCAACAATTAGGACCGAAACTCAAAGGAAATTATCATATGGACTGAAAGTTTCATAGAATTTATTGATATTGTCTAATAAAAAATACAAAATCCTCAAATAGTTATAGTGTCAATAGCTTCTGTTATCTTTCTGTGACATGGTTATTGACAGGAGTTAAATACTTGCATTCAGCCCAGCTCATTACACAGGATTTATCAGGTGGTGATGTGATGATATAATCTATGACAAGGGAGTCAGTTACTTGCCTGTGATAAAGATCAGCTGCTCGAAGTCCTTTTATTCTTTCATTTACTGATCTTTCTGTTGCTCTAAATGTATTCACTGCCGCTGGTAGTGCTACAGGCACCAGATATTTTGGGTTTTTTATATACTATCCATCTTATCTTTCATCCTCCCTATTAAATCAATTGCCCCACTCATAGCTTCACATTGTGGAATACCCAAACCCTTACAGTTTTATTAACTTTTAGAGTTTCAAGGACACATATTTATTGCTGTGTGCTTGTTTTACTAATGCTTTAACCTGTTCAGATAACTTAATCCCTGTAAGACCCAGGACATAGTATCACCCTGTTGGAGCAAACCAGTAATGGAGCAAGCAAATGGTGCATTATACTGCCTCTAAAAGCAGCAAAGACTGTAGCCAGTGACGCGCACACACACACAAAAAAATCACCCAGAGACAATATCTCATATTGTACAGTTATTGAATTTCATCACTGTATAGGAAAGGTACTTCTCAGACAGCATTAGGAATTCAGGGTTTTCATTTGTGAAACAAATTCAGAAGAGTCACTGGCAATATAGCTTCTCCTACATCATTCTTCCAGTGGGGTTCAGTCCTTTTCCAAAGGAACCACTCTGATACACCATATGGTGATTAAGTCTTATGTGCTCCTTGGTCCCACAGCTGAGATGCCCCATCCTAGATGCTGAATAGAAGCAGATGTGATGGGAGCACCGGACTGAAACTCTAATACATGTACTCTTTTGGGTAGAAATAGCCATCAAATGACGTGCATTTGAGACCTTTTAAAACTTGGATATGCTATGCTCAGTTTAAGCTAAAAAGATAAAATATAAAATAAAAATTAGTCTGCTAGACCTACCTTATAAGTGCCATTTACAATTACAAAGCAACATGAACAAAAAGAAGCAGTAATTCAAAATCCCAAGCAATGAGTTCTTCTACTTCCTCCAGGAGCTTCAGGGTCCTCAGCACTTCTGATTATCAGGTAATGCACATAGGAATTTAACGTTAGGCTCCTATCATTGACTATATTGGCCTAGATGTATAATTTATTGTCCCATGTATTTTTAAACACAGCATGCAAAATTGTTTCAGGGAGTATTAAAAATATGGAAATTGGATCTTTTTCTCTCAGTATATTTTTGATGAAACAGGAGTGGCTGAAGGGGAATCCCTGTGGGGAGTTTCCTCCCACTCCCTGTGTTTCAAGGTGAATTGCTACCTTTCATGTCTGCAGCTCGCCCCACGCAGTGGACAGCACTCCCTCCTGTGTGGAATATTTTACAGCCATCTGCTGGAGAAATGACATTGCTGCCATGTGAGAGAATTCAGCGCTAACAATGGCCATGGCACCCTCAGCAACTCTGACAACCAGCTCTTTGCTCTAAACGACAGCCAGGGCAGGTGGAAATGAAGTCATACACATGAAGGTACCTCAGCCTCGCTCCACAGCAAAGCTGAATTCGAACACAGCAGGATCTACATTTGAAGATGCATCTTGTACTTCTTGAAATAATTTGTGACACATAATATAGTGTTCAGGGACCATATGTGCATGAGCAAACTGGGATTTCTTCCCCTCAGACATTAGTACACACACTTTCTGTTCTCCAACTTAAGGATGAAAAGTTAAAATAAAGCTGTGTTTAGTAAAAATTACAGGTCATGAACTTTGCAACTCAGAACTTAAAGCCCTTTCATTTTAGCAGTTTTTCTCCCAGTTAAGCATTTGATATTCTCCAATCAAACTAGTGATATTTTATTGGCTGACTTGCCCATATTGCGCTGTTTCATGAGACTTGGGGGAAATTCTGCCTATGCTTTTCCCATCATAAAAAGTTTCTTGTAAAATCGCATTATCTATGCTGGACTAAGATCCATGTCTTATCCAATTTGGTCATGTGTTGCCACATGGGAGGTAAAGTTAGAAATAACGATCTCAACACGTCCCTTCCCAGAGGCTCTTCTGTCTCTTTCGCTACTACATTACCTTGAAAAGCATCTGTGACCAAGCAGTTATAATGAGGCTATCGAACGTGGCTTACAGATGTCTAGTAATAACTATCAGACGGTGACAAGTGTTTCCTCCTGCCTAGACTATCAGACTGAAATAGTTATATATGATTTCATTTGGTTTGAGAGAGAAGCGAAACCAGAAGGCATTTTGAATTAACATTTGCTACAAGCAACCCACACCACACCAACAGTGCCTTCCCCGGATCTAAAACATATTGTCAGAATACCCCAGTTCTCTCGGCACAGAAACCCTTCAGTAACAGCTTTGTTGTTGAGCAGATCAAGCGCAGAGAGGCCAAGCGGAGGGCTCAGCCACTCTGGAGAGCCCCAGTCAGAGCTTACAACATCTCTCCCCCCGCCATTGTACAAACGGAGCGCCTGAAGACAAGGCTATCGGGCTCCCAACTGTTCAAGTTCATTAGCTGACGTCCCTTCATGGGAATTGAATAATACAGGCAGGGCTTGTGCTGGTGGTCTGCTCCTCATGGGAGGCAGGATTCCAGAAGCGGGGAAGAAGAGCCTTTCTGACATAACACCTTTCATCCCAATCTCTTTAAGCACTTCTACAAGCATTAATTAATTAAATATCCCAGTGCCCCTGTGAGATAAGTGTCATCTCAATTTTCTAGATGGGTAAACTTGGGTATGCAGATTATAAGTGGCTTCCCCAAGTTATTCAGCAAGCCAGAAGAGGTTTGAAAATAGAACCCAGGAGATGTAATTTCAGGCCCGCTACTTAACACTTGACAACGTTTTCCTTTATTCTTATTTTTACACAGGTGCCACTACAAATTGAGTTACACAGCTTTTTTTCTTGGTCAATGCTTCTTTGTTGTTTTGATGCCATTTCAATTTTATTAACTGTAGCCTCCCCCTTCAATAAGCATTTTTTAATCTGTTTTTGCTAACGTTCGCATTTTTTTTAAAGCAAACCTTTAAAACATCTGATCCATGCTCAGTGGACAGCCTTGCTGACTGACTGTGTCCCGTGCTAATATCTGACTCCACGCTCAGCTGCACAGAAGAGAATTCTGTGCCTGCTGAGATTCTGGCTCTTCAGCATTGAAATTTCCCTCCTGGATGTGAATAACAGTGATTTCTCTTCATTCCTCTACATTAATTTTTAATCACAGCCTCTACTTTACCATTGCTGATTGAATTCCCTACCACATCTAATGGCCTTTCTTGTAATATTCATTCATTTAAAATATGTATGCTGATGCCGTATCTTATTTTTCAAGGGCTGCTTGTTTAAGGCCAGCAGCAAAGAAATAGCTATTATGCAGATGTTAAACTACAGGACGGTGGCATATGTTTGATCACCAGGGCAGAGGTAAAACACTCTATTCTGTCAAAAAAGGGCACAGTTAGACAGAGATCATGTGTAATACCTAGTAAAATTCAGTCACTTGAAATGAACAACAGAAGTCCTACTCAATTCAGAGGGAAACAAAGTTAAGACAATATTTTATCATGTCTAAAACATATTCTTAGAGCCTGAAACTGAACGCCAAAAAAGTCACAGTGCTGTAGATTAATTTTACAGCAAGTATTCAATAGAGGACCTGGATTTAATATCCCCAGCACTGCAATACTCAATAACTAAGAGGTCAAAAGTAGAGACGCACTGAAAGCAAACGCCATATTTTAGCAAAATGGAATAAGGCTGAAGATTTTATGAGTTTTAGAGTTGAAGAGAGGAAAAGACATTCTATTTAGCTACTCTGGAAATTCATGTGCAGGGGAAACTCAACATCCCAAAGCATTTTAGTTTACTGTGCATTTTTCCTGGTTTTCAATTAACAGGAAGGACTGTATTGATTTTCAGCAGAGCTATTTGCTCGCAAAACAGATTGCATTGTTTTCTTTTGTTGAAGTGAACAGTTTCAAACCCTTACAACTCTACTCACCTTTGGGTTGACAGTTTTGCCCACTGTACCCAGGACAGCACTTCCACTCCAACGATGTTACTATTTTATGTTTGATTCTGTAGGCTTGGTGTGTTGTTGTCTGGGACCTGCAAAACAACAATATTTTAAAACTATTTCACGTGACCAAACAGGAGTTGTAGGACACCTGTATAACTACATTACGCTATCTTACATGTCAAATGTATCCTGTCATTAACTGCTTGAAACTGAAAGTGAAGCCTAACTAGGGTTTGTGTTTCAATAGCAATCCTAGTTTTAATATTGCAGCCTTCAGATCATCTGCATGGATTTTAAAGGAACCTGATGTCTATTTAGTGCTGTCAGATTTCTTCCCTGAACATCTTATTCAGGAGTCAAATACTGCTAACTTTTATGGAAGATATTACAATTAATATCTACCAAACTGGACAGAGTGAGCCAAAAACACAATTGTGATACACCGTTTTCTTTGAAATCAGTGAAAAAAAGCATTCACAATGAATATATGCCACGTCAGTTCATGGTTAGTGCACACCAGAAGCCTTCCACTCTGATTATTTTAAACAAAATTATACAAACATTAATCTGATAAAGCATGAAAATTGCCACTCTGGAAGTCGATGAAAGGAGGGTATGGCTATGTAATTGTGATGCCTCAGTTATTAACAGTATGTAACCGAAGAGGCAGCAGCGATTTTGTTTCCATGTTCCAACACATTCTGCATGTCCTGGCAACCCCATCACTTCATTTACCTTTCTTCACAGAGAAGTCATTTTAGAATGAATGTGCTGCAGTAGGACATACAGAAGAAATTACAGCAAGTCTACTTGCCTCTTTTAATACATTAAATACAAAGTTTGAATAAAAAGAATATCACAGAGTTCTGCTAGTTCCCAAACACTAACATGAAGAACACTTCAAATCTCAGAAAATACAATGATAAAATGGTTACACAACCATTTTGGACACACAATCTTTGTCTAAATCATTCCAGAAAGGGGAATAAATTTGAAGCCTGTCAGATGAAAAAAAAAAAAACAAACCTCCCAGTGAATGAAAGAAATGCCACCTTGTTTTATGCTGTAGTTAATCTTGTCACCCCTTCACAAAGGATGTAACATTATATATATTAAAATTCATAGCAGCTGGCAGGAGCTTTGCATGTGTCCTCAACCAGCTTTGTCTCTGAGAAATGGCTTTTTCAGCAGCAAGAACTCAATAAAGATTAAGGTGAACTGAAATCAAGAGAATTCTCAGTTATTTTGCTGTTTGGATGGTCTTATTTTATGATAAAACTACCTTATTCTGCATTAGCATAATCCATTCCTGAAAGCACTCATAAAAATGAAGTGTCCATGAAAGGAGTTAATCAGGAATAGCTATTTCAAAAATACCTCCCCACGTAGACAAGCCTCAGAAATGTATATAAGTAGAGACTTATTTACAGGAGCAGCACAAGGAGCTAATTTTCCTACAAAAAGAAAAACCAGAGTTATTGTGAATCTTCTAGATTGAATTAGGAAAAAAACTGGCAACATTTCAACCACAGGGTCCACTCCACAGTTTTGCAATACAATCGACGACATTTCAGAGTCACCAAATCCTAAGGATACTCTATATCTGGTTTCACCTCAAAGCTTTAAGCACGTTCTGCCATACCATCTAGAGGATGATTCTCAGAACAGTCGAATTGACTTGTAAGAGGCTTTTGAAATTTTTCAAGGGAAAAATATGTTACAACCTCTGTTTTGTTAGTGCTCTTTCAACTTGCCATTTTCCAGACCCATGCATTGAATCCCAATTTCATTTATTACTGAAATCTAATGTTTGGAGAATACAATGAGGCACCCAAACCGCAAAGGACAATCTGAATAGGTTTAATAGATTCATTATTTACAAGTTGTATCCAGGCCAATTACTTTTCTAGGTTCCCTGCCTGACCAAAGCTGTGCCACAAATAAGCACCCAGCAGAGAGATAACAACCAAAATATTTATGCCTCTCAAGAGAACCCTTTTGCTCCAACAAAGCACAAGCTTGGAAAACTGCACAGAAAGGATTTTCTTCCCCACATGTGCTTTAAAGCTTTGTACACGCGCACCTTTCCCTGCAGTACTCCAGAAGAGGAGAGCAGGCAGTGCGCCTACTTGAAGGCTTTGTACTGATCAGAGGGTGCCAGAGCGAAGGCACGCCAAGACACGAGATTTTACACTTGCTACAGGGACTAGGCATGAGCTTTTATAGCTGCTACAGGGACACATGAAGATGAGACCCGGAAACATACTAATCTGCTCCCTCCTGTTCTCATTTTCATTTCTAAGGTCATGGTTGTATTAATTATGTAGCTGGTGATAATTAAAGTACTTGCAAGTACTTTCTTCCTAGTTCTACACACCTCTGAGCACAGGATCCAATACGCCAAGTGCAAGGCTTCACCCTGCCCGATGAGAAGGTCTCCAGGTTGTCCGCTACCACTGTAGGTAAGAGCTTGCTATGGACATAAGCACACCAGTTTCTGTAAGAGACGGAAGGTAAATATAATTAAAAGTACATATCATGTTTTCCACAATATGGTGTCGTATGGTAGTTAAAGGGGAAAGTTAAACCCATAATTTAGATCAGAGTAAGTTATGAAAATTAAGTTTGGTTTCTCTCAGACTGCCAATGTAGTCTTGAGCAATTACTTAGGCTTTGTGCTTCAGCTACCCATTTACAACAAAGAAAACAGACAGTAATTTCTCCATCTCTACTTATATTTATATTGCAAATCTAAATTTTTCTTTGTAAACATTTGTGGAGCACCAAGTACAAAGAAGCTCTTCTAGACTGCAGTAATGACAGGTCTTGAAATACACCTACATTTCAGACTACAGAAACTGTTTATCCAGAATTCAAAGGATTGTTTACTAAGGTTTTTAACCACCCGTGACTTTCAATTTATTGGTAGACATTTCTACTCTTCCTCCCTTTCCCCAGCAATATTGTGAGTACACGTAGACTGTGTCTCGCGATGCACTCTGAGGTCAAAGCCACACACAGCAATAACATGCCCCATGCCTGCCTGTCCCACTGGTGGCCCACCCCGTGAAGAAAGTCACACACGAAATGATCAAACTCTTGATCCCTGCAGCACAGGACGCAGGAGCTGGCGAGTACAAGGCCAGGTTTGTTTTATTTCAAAATTATTCTAGGGAGGTTACAAGAAATGCCAACTGTTAAATTGGATTTTGAAACCAGGTGACTTGATAGAGGCTACAGTAGAGAACAGAATTAAGTAGAAATTATAAACTGAATAATGGCCTGGGATAGATTTGTACAGGGAAATTATGCCTCAGAAATCTACTGGCATTCTTTGAATCAGAAGCAGGTAGATAAAGAGGTGATTTTCAGAGGCTTTTGGCAAGGTCACTCACCAAAAGCTATTAGAGCGGGAAAAAGCAACCTGTCACATAGTAAGAGGATAGATCCTGTCATAGATTAATAAGGCATTAAATCAGAGAGCTGAAAGACTAGTTAGCTTTCTCAAGAAACAGTTTATCAGCAGAATCCCGCATGACTGAGAGACATGATCTTCTTTAATGAGGGGGAAAGCAGGTGAACAGGGAGATGACAGAGTTATACAGAGCTATACAAAATTACTCTGCGTAGTAAACCTAAAGCTGAACTTGAAGAATTGTGGAAATCTCACAATACTGAATTTCCAACTAATTATGTGTCAGAAAAGGGCCTTGTAATGCAGAGTCAGGCACAAATAAAGACAGTCTTATACAGAGAGTATGATTACCTAAATTAACTATCATCAGGAAAAAGATGTTGGAGTCCTTGCAATTAGATCTTTGAATATGCCAATTTAGTATTTTGCATCAACTAAACCCTGAAAATACCAGGGAAGGACTAGAGAGCAAACAGAAGTCACTGCTGTTTCTGTACATCGACTCCTTGTTGCTGTATATGAGTTTATGGTTAGCCCACAGTTTGAATACAGAATTCAGGTTCTTTCCCACACCCTAAAGAAAGGTGAAAAGAAAAATACAAATAGAAGACGAAGAGCAGGAGGGATGGGAAGTCATGGCATCCATTATTCAGTTGGTCTTGTTATGATAAAGAGGCATCAAAACAAAACAGGTTTAAACATGAAGGGGGAAAAAAAAAGGGGGGGTCGAGGTGATGTTTCCACAAACATAGACTGTGCCAGATTTGGAAGTTTGGGAAGCCAAAATGGATTTTAAAAAGCAGTTAAGTGAATTCAGAAAGAACATGCCATTAGGGTGTTGTTGGTTTGGGTTTTTTCTAAACACAAAGTTGTAGCTATAACCTCCGTCTCGGGAAGTCCCCCAGCTGCAGACTGGAAGGCACACTGAAGAAAGTGTTACTGCATTTCTGCCCATGGAACAAATGTCTGTTTGGTCTAGTAGAGATTTTCCTTTCTTTTTCCCCTCCCCTCTAACTTAGTACAGCCTTTCTCAGGGTCATACATTATTCCCTCGTCCATGCTGAAACATATTTCATTTTTGACTTGGCAAGTTAGTGACAAGACATTGTTCCAGTTGTAGGGCTGGTGAACTTGCAAGTACTTCCATACCAATATCTGCAGATGAGAACTTAAAGTTCCTCCTAATGGGTCATGTTTTGCTGCTAACCTTTGCTTCCAGTTGTAGTAGTTCTGTTAATGTTTCATAATCCAGTAAGGAAACTTACATTTACCCCTGAAATCAGTGTCTTGCTATGGGCTCCTCAAAGTGGAAATCAAAATACAATTATGACCAGATTAGTTCCATTTACTTAAGTGGCATTAGTACAGATTTACACTGCTTCAAACAAGAACAACAGCACAAAACAGTATCAGTGTCTATTCTTAAGCAATTGCTTTTGTCTGCTGAGATCCTACCAGTGCACTCGTGTTAAATTCAGTAGTGCTTTACCTGGAAAACAATTTCTGAGAAAACAGCAGGATACGCTAGGAAGTAAGATGCTAAGCAAGGCCAACAGACTGAACCTCTCAGCATTTCTGCTGCTGGTGTTGTGATGCTTCCTCACACAACACATATTTTTCCATTGATGAATAATGCGTTTCACATAAAATGGGTTTTTATTGAGTCTCTTTGATCTGATTTTGCTCACCCACCCTCTACTTCCTTGAGAGTTTTCATTAGGATAATATTTCTTTTTAATTGGGTATAAAAAAAGCTGTGCTTTTGTTTGATGCTTCTTTTATGTTCTGTCTCTTCTAGCTACAGCCTTTTGTCTGTATGTATAAGTTGGAGACTCCACAAATAAATATTTGCTAAAAATTAAATGCAGCTTGCAAGCATAAGCTTAAAGATCAGGTACTCTTCTCACTACCTGTGTGGAAGCCAGGAGTAACTCTACACAAGTTCGAGACACATAAAATTGGCCAAATCAGAAGGAGACTTAAGTCTTTTGAGTTTTTTCAGAGGGCTCCTTTACAGCCTCCTGTATCACACAGGAACTAGCAGTAGCTACTAAATAATAACAATATTTGCAGTTAAACAATGCCAACAGTTAGCCAGAGGGAGAGCTTGTAGCCCCATCCCTTCCATCACACCTCTGCAGCAGCAAGGGAGGGTAGGCACCCCCTCCTGCCCAGTCCATAGGCTTCTTGCCGAGCAGCAAGAGCAGGGTTTCTCCCTAACAGAAGGTGAGCCAGGAGGGGAGAGACAACCACACAAGCCAGGCACTGACCTCGCCAGCAGCATCACAGCACCAGAGACAGGCAAGCAGCAGCAGGGTGACAGGAATTAGCAGCCCAGCAAATATCAGACGGAGATTAGATAACAAATCAGGCCTAAGAGCACTGCTAGAGACAAGCACCTTTAGGAGGAAAACAGCTTCAAGTCTGGGCTTAAATGGAGCCCCTGGCCCAGGAGTGTGGGTGGAGGCTTCAGGTGATGTTGCTTAGGACCATCAGGGCTTGTTAGCTTGCCCAGGGCATTATCACTGAGCTCCTTTCTTGCTACAGGCATGAGGTCTCTTCCATTTCACAGCTGTAGTGAGGGTTCTGCATATTCATACCCAAGAATAAAAAATTATTTTTTTCTCTGAAGTGCAGCACAGAGATTAAAAAAAAAAATCTCAGTGTATAAATGGGATACTAAACATTTCTTAACAGATGCAGAAAGCAACACTGGGCCAGGCTGGTCTGTTCAGGAAGAGCTCTGACTAAGCATGGTGGTTTGCTTATGATTTAAACTCAGTGTAGAGAATGTAAATGTTAAATGCCTGAATAACCCTCAGCAGTTAACTGATGGCATGTAAAGTCTGATCAGAAGACAGCTGAAGCGGTAACACCACCTCAAGCAGTTATGCAGTACAACACCTCTTTTAGTGTTGTTGCATGTTAGCTGTCTAGAAAGTGAGGAACTAAGAGCTAAGACCTTGGGCAGCTGGGTGCTAAGTTTACCACCTCTGCAAATCAAGAACCCAAATGATAGGAGTGAGATTTTAAAATCTGGGCTACAATGAGCCAGTGGTGAGGTTAGGACTTGAGCTCATGGCTTGCTAGCCTGAGCTCTACTCTTGCATGCAGACCCAAGAGCTCACCAGAGAAGAGGATTAAGCAGAAGACACACAGCAGTGCTGTCAGTGACGACCTTTTCCGCAGTGCACATGCTTGGGCTATAATTTTTGGTAACTGAATGCTATTTTACATCTGAGCAAATGTGGTCAATGAAAACATAAAACAATGAAAACAGGCATCAAAGGGAGTTGTAAAATACATAAAAGCCCTGGAACACAGAGAGTCCAGTTAAAAAAAAAAAACAAACTACTTTTTAAAATCCATAATATAAATCCACTAATTATCATTTTTATTGAAGGTGGCTAGCTTCAAGGTAACAGCTATTGGAACTTGCCCATTTGGAGATGCCTTCTAAAGGAAAATATGGTACAATATATCCCAAATACATCAGTTATGGACTGCTCTTGGTTTTTAAAGATAGTCTGAACTCAGCCTCTGGTCTCTACCAAAAATTTAACTCAACTTGAGCAGATTGTTTCTCTTTAAACTACTTAACTCATTCTTAAGCTACAGGAGTGTGATGTCTGAAGCTGTGGTTCTCACATGGCCCAGCAATCTTTGATCAGGCTAAATTGGAGGAAATATTCACAGCAAAAGAGCCCCTGGTGTGACTTATAATTAGGTTTACGCTACCAATGAAATAAGCTCATTAAGAGATGTTAAGAATGTAAATATAATTTTGAAATCAAATTGTCTGAAAAAATGTAGATTTGGAAATAGAAGATGAAGCGTGGCGGAAAAACTATGATAGCTGTGTTAATGCAAAGGCAGAACAGAAGACAACTGATTTGCATAACAGGACTTTAAACCTGAAAATCCTCTTTACCCTCCATGGAATAATATATTCCAGATCCGCAACACAGGCTTCCAACATGCAGATTTTGTTGACAGCTGCAGGAGTCTGGCGTTTATTTTGCATTGAGCCTGATTTCAATCAGGAAAGCTGTATTTAAAAACAAAACAAAATCCTCGCAACGTACAACAGAAATCCAGCCTGGAGAGAGAGGTGCAAGTCTCCGACTGGCATAAAGCCCATGTCACAGATTTCAGCCTCCTCTTGCACGTATTGGCCAGGAAAACCCACTGGTAGCAAGGTGTGGGAGAGTACCTCGGAGTCCTCAGGCCTTTGAAATAGCCTCTTTGCTTGTGATATTTGCAGCAATATTTCCAGCTTGAACCAAAATACTGCTACCTCAACTCTCCATCAAGTGCGGTTTGACCCTATCGGAGAAGCAGGGCATAGTACAAAGAGCAGCATTTGTGTCTTTGCAAGCAATAAGCATGTCTACTCTGCAGCCTTGGCAGGGCTGAGCCCTCGGGGGTTTATGGCCATTGTGAATTCAAAGTCCTGAGCAGCTAACGGGCCGCGGAGCCTGCCCATGCGGCTGGAGCAGAGCACCTACAACGGAGACCCAGACAGTGCCTTTAAGCCTGTCTCTACCTGTTGGGATCCTACACACCCCATACAGCTTATTCAGATCTTGCCTTAATACCCTCTTGGGAAAGTTTTCTCCTCATCTGTTTATACCAGGCCTGTTTCTTTTTCCACAGAGAAAACATTCCCATGAAGGACTTCTTCATTTCCACTGTTGGCCTGAAAATAGAAAGAACACGGCCAGGAGAAAACTGTGAAACAGAAGTAGCTTTGGGGCAATTGTCCGCAGGGACTGCCTGCGCTGTGTCCATGGCAAGAAGCCCAATGCCCGGACTACATGAGTACGTACCAGTAATACATATGTTTCCCTCAGCTGGGAAAAAAAAAGCTTATTTCTGACAGTGTAAGGCAGATTACTGCAGTGTTTGCCTGTGTTCAGCTGACTCATCCTCAGCGATTTACATCAACCTCATGGTACGGAGGTGTATACATATATATATATATGTGTATGGTATGAATTACTGGGCAACATCTTGCAACTTCAAAGGGATGCAATTCCTTGCAAAAGGCAACTTCCCTGTCTGCAAAGTGAAACCATGCGGCCTAAGAAAACCTGCCCTGTGATGCACAGCTAGGAAACCAATGGTGGGTAATGCCTCAGCGGTACTTATTTACTTATTGTTTAAGCTTTCATAAGCAGCAAATACGGTTTCTTAATTTACTGTGCAGATTTCCGAAGCTGGACTTGGCCTTGTACGATGAACACTATCCCAGTTGGTTTGAAGCAGCTATATAAGCACATGCTCTTACATATATCCCTGCGTCCTGGTTCAGGGGGCACTCAAAAGCCCTTAAACTCATCACTGCTTCGCTGGCGTGTTGCCAACGCTCTTAAAACCCTCGCCTAATTAGCAATTAGCAGGGCTTATTATCTTCTTTATCACCTCTTCAGCGGCAGCCCCGTCTGAGGTGCCCGTCCCCA